>NC_089819.1:21234400-21534400 GCF_029633855.1 Hoplias malabaricus | reverse complement strand
AACACAGACACAGGGAGAACACACCACACTCCTCACAGACAGTCACCCTGAGGAAACCCACATGGACACAGGGAGAATACACCAACTCCTCACAGACTGTCACCAGGAGGAAACCCACGCAGACACAGGGAGAACACACCAACTCCTCACAGACTGTCACCAGGAGGAAACCCACGCAGACACAGGGAGAACACACCAACTCCTCACAGACAGTCACCCGGAGGAAACCCATGCAGACACAGAGAGAACACACCACACTCCTCACAGACAGTCACCCGGAGGAAACCCACGCAGACACAGGGAGAACACACCACACTCCTCACAGACAGTCACCCGGAGGAAACCCATGCAGACACAGAGAGAACACACCACACTCCTCACAGACAGTCACCCGGAGGAAACCCATGCAGACACAGAGAGAACACACCACACTCCTCTTTGAACATTCTGTTCCGCCTTAAAAACATGGCTATGTGAAGATGAAGAGGATGACTTTCTGTTAAAACCCTGACTTTACACCTTTAACACCACTGTATTTTCTCTTTGTCCTCTTATAAAACACATAAAACACAAACACTACACTTTTAACAGCGCAGTTATTCCACTCTTCCTTGTTTAAATCACAAAACACTGACTTTACAACTTTAATCAACACATGCATCTTTACTGAGATTGAAAACAAACCATTGAAAATGGGCGTGGCAGAATAAGGTGAATATCATATATAGAAACACCTAACGTAATTAACAACAACAATAATCATAGTAACGACAGTAACACTGTCCACATCTGGGCTTAAGAGTGAAACGCAGTCACGCTCCAGTGGCACGGTCTACAAAAAAAAAAATTGCCTGGGTTTAGGGTTATTCACACTGCAGGATGCAGAAATGAATGCAGAAGTAATAGCTTACCTCCGCAGATATGCTCTCCAGCCATTCCTTCTCTTCATCTGTGAACTCCATTGCAGAACTGTCATTAATGAATAAAAAGGGTGTGTGGTTAGAGGGCTTTGAAAAAACTGAACCACACACTCAGACAGTCAAAGACCAATGAGACTTCCATAGAGGATGTTAATGAAATTCTGTACATATTGTGGAGTAGGGCCACCATACCACCCATATTGAAAACCACATATTTTTAATTCATAACATTCATTCCTATAGGTTTTTAAGTTCAAAAGCTTTAAAGGTGCTCTGAACAAAACATGACCATTACAATTTGGAATTTATTAAAGTGGCTCAGACTCTTTGACTTGCCCATTTTTCCTGCTTCCAGCAACATGTTCACAAACTGACTGTCCTCTTGCTGCCAATAAACCTCACCTCTCAAGGCCCACTGTAACCAGATAATCAACAGTATTCACTTCACATGTCCATGGGGCTTGAAGTGGTAGTTACCCCATGACCACATACTGGGCAAGTTATGTGGTCATAACTTAACATAACTTAACTTAACATAACATAAGCTGATAACGCAGCTGAAATCTGCTCATCTAATTAGTTTTCTGTCGCAGTCACACAGCTCCAGGGACCTGGAGGTTGTGGGTTCGATTCCCGCTCCTGGTGACTTTCTGTGAGGAGTGTGGTGTGTTCTCCCTGTGTCCGCGTGGGTTTCCTCTGGGTGACTGTCTGTGAGGAGTGTGGTGTGTTCTCCCTGTGTCAGCGTGGGTTTCCTCCGGGTGCTCCGGTTTCCTCCCACAGTCCAAAAACACACGTTGGTAGGTGGATTGGCGACTCAAAAGTGTCTGTAGGTGTGAATGTGTGTGTGAGTGTCTGTGTTGCCCTGTGAAGGACTGGCACCCCCTCCAGGGTGTATTCCTGCCTTGCGCCCAATGATTCCAGGTAGGCTCTGGACCCACCCTGACTCTGAACTGGATAAGTGCTTACAGACAAGGGAAGGGGGCGCCAGTCCTTCACAGGCAAGTGTGTTTTTGGACTGTCGGAGGAAACCCACGCGGACACGGGGAGAACTCACCAAACTTCTCACAGACAGTCACCCGGAGCGGGACTCGAACCCCCAACCTCCAGGTCCCTGAAGCTGTCCCAGTAAACAAGGAACGCCCCTGGACGTTCAAAATAGGTCTAAAAGTAGTCTGTCCATCAAGGACATATTTTAAACGTCAATGGACGTCCACAATCCATCTTAATAAGTTAGTTAAGTGGTGACCATTCGATAACGTCAGTGGACGTCCAAAACGCGTTTTATAAAAGTAATTTATTTCGGGACCAATTAATAACATCAATGGACGTCCAAAATACGTCTAATAGTCGTCTTTTCAACTTTCATTTTCAACCTTAAGAGAACGTTGATTAGACGGCAGTCATTGCGTTATTTCAACGTTGAATCAACGGCTAATTGTTTACTGGGGTATGACTTCCGCCCCCGTTGTATATAGAATACACATTCACAGTCACGTGACCCGCTGTGCAGTCAGCTGTGCCGGGGCGTTAGTTCAGAAATGACACAGAAAACGACTTAGGAAATGTTAATAATGTTGTTAAAATTAAATTACACAATATTTAACAGCAATATTTTACATTTAGTTACAGAAAGGTAATCACATTACGGTACGTTTTGGGAGTTTCTTTCACAAAATATGTTTAAAAGCACATAAAGCAGCTTGATTATGTTCAGTAGACGGTTAAAACAGCTGAACCGCAGCAGTGACGCTGTCACATATTTACACTTGTTGATAGTTTTCCTTAGAAAAAAAAAAAACCGGAATGTCTGCCTCAAACAGATGAGCATCAGCTGTTCAACGAGCCAAAGTGAAAGTGAAACGAGAAGGAAAGCCTTTGGACTTATTTTATATAAAATTTACCACACTTCATGTTTCTCTTAGTGGACTCGTGGTTGTGTTTATTGATAAATAGATGCACCACATTAAAACCAGACCCAGACGTTCACTTTAACTGACATTATATAAAAGAAACAGCGGTTACTTACCTTTCAAAACATTCAGTGTATCAAACTGCTCACAGCCCCCTTAAAAAAGGCGCTTTCAACAAACCCCTCTATAGTGTAATGTGGCATTTTGTAACCCTCTGTGGCGTTGACGGATTCCAGACTGTCCCCCTTTTTAAATAAAAACAAACAAAAAACTATATCCAAGCCCCACAGTCCTTGAGTCTCCCCTGTGCCAGTCGTCTGCTCACAACCACTGTCCAGTCATCTGTTCAAAAGCCCAACCTGGGAGCTCTGCTTCTGAGAAATCAAATGTCTGCTGCAGTGAAGTGAAAGTGAAAATGCTTTTCCATTGGGTTCAGCAGTGGGTAGGGCAGTGTTTTTCTGTTTTTTTTTTTTTTAAAGCTCCACTGTAGTCTCAAGCACTCAGACCACAACCAGAGATGAACATTGGAAGAATAAGATTTATTTAGTTTGCATAAGTCCTCTATTAGACTATTTTACAGTATTGTAACCTGGTTTAAAAAGAGTGTCCCTTTCCCATTGGCACAGTTTTAGGTGCACTTCTAATAAAAAATAATACCAACAAAAAATGTCATAAAATTTGGAGAAATATCTGTTTTTTACAAAATTAAATTTATCACGATATTTCAATAATAAGGTGAGATTATGAGAATGAGAATTATGAGAATATAGTGCCATTATTTGCAGTAAAAGTTGACGCCCTGCAGGTATGAAGTATCCAAAGGGAAGGAACGTTTATATGTTTAAAAGAATAAGGTTGAAGATTTGTATAGTTACATTTCCATACAGGTCTCTCAAACAAACAAACAAAACCAATCCAAATACTGCAGCAAATTGCCTGCACATCAGCAACATGTTATTGTTTAATTCTCCAATTATCTACATTTTCTTTTGGAAATAACAGCACTTTATAGACTATTAGAACTACATTCTCCAAATTTTACAACTTTATCCTCAAAATCAATTTTTTTTTTAAGCGTCACCATACACCCTCACATTTTCCAAATATCTACCACACAACTACAGCAAATTGAAAAATGAACATTCCCCAGATTGTTCCAACAAATCCTTGCACCGCATTGAGTATTTGACATGAATGATCACGATTCTACAAAACCCATTTGGTTCCACTCAAATGAAAAACAGACATTAACTGTGAATAAAACCTTGGCAAATTTGGGTGAAGTGCATTACAGTTTATGTTTGTTTACCCCTCCACTTTTAAGGACGGATTTCCAACTGAGCCTTTAGGACACCATCGAAATCACGGTCTTGCGACTGTAAATGGTAATTATAAATAATGATTACTCAACACTAATCTGAATGAATGATCTATACCTTCGCTGTTGGAACAAAACACATTCATTTGGAGTATGAATTTAAAAAGGCCAGATTCCTCTTACAATGGAAACTGTAATTAATTAAGTCTCCACATCTGTTTCCAGTCCTAGTAAAGAATGCTTTTCCCTTCACCTGTAAGTCTTGGTTGTGGAAATATAAGGTTTTGATCCAACAGTGACCATCTGAGTTTATGAGAGCTGCAAATGACATATGAGGCATTATCATATTTGTTTTTTCAAGGACAGATTTGCCCACATCCTCAGTGTGTAACGTCCCATCCCTGAGATCCTTCTCTTTGTTAAACAGGCAACGACGCACAGTGTGAGAGGCTCAGAATTCCTCCTCAGCTTGGCGGGTTCTCGACGCTTTCAGCTGTTTTAAACGTTCCATGCATTCAGTCAGACTCCTCTCTCCGTGGACTTTGTTGTCTCGTGTGCGGACATTCACAGTGTCGCTGCTTTTCTCTTTCTCGCCCACCACTAGAAAATCAAACCAGCAGAAAAAGGTGTCAAGACGTCATAGTATAATCATATTTGAGGAAGATTTCAAGCAACTGTAAAGCTGAAGGGCTTTATACACCACTAGATTACGCTTAATTTCATTTATATTTACAGTGTTCTTTAAGCTCTGAAGATTTCAACAATACCCTCAGCGTCCATTGTGAGTGTGAGTTTATTGTTTCAACACTTAATACTGTCACAGTGCTCGGTTGTAAAAACAAAAAGCTATTTTGTATTACATTTATAAGGTTTACATAGCTAACAATGAATGAAAGTAAACTATTTTTTGAACAGGGTTTGGGTAGAGGTCATTAATCTATGATCAGTATGAAAATATCTACCTGGAAGTTTGGTTTTACGAAACAATGCTTGACGTCTTATTGGCTCAAATCGAACATTCACAAAATTCACAAACAAAATTAGGCTTCTTTGATGCACAGCAACAAACACCATCTGTTTAACCTCAACTTTGTTTCAAACGGATGACCATTTCCCAAACTACATTGTGTGAAAACTTCAGAACACAGCGCAATCTGCAAGGGGAGGATTATCAGTGGATTACTACAAGCAAGTGAAGGTTTGCCAGTTCATAGTTCTGCGTTTTCTTTCCAAGTTGCACAAAAAAAGCAATTAGAGCAGCTAATCCATGTGTAGTCTGGCATGTATTAATGATTTGTTCCTCAGACTCCAACCAAGGAAAACTCTTCAAGAATAAAAAATAATTAAATAAAAGAAAATACAAAGCACTTGACTATTCTACTCATATTTAACTTTCAGTTCCTCATCACAGAGCAGAGGAAATGTTAATTTTCTGACCTACTGAGATGCCGCCTCTGATCTCACTTACCCAAGATAAAGTTGTACTGAGCCAACTGTGCATTTCTGATCTTCTTATTCAGAGTGCAGCCTGGGTCCAAATCTACATCTGTCATCAAACCAGCACCGTGGAACTCCTTCTGCACCTGAATAGGGAAGAGTGTGAAATGGGATATTTGCTATATATTGGGATCTCTGCACAATACATTAATGGAATACTAATGAAATGTATCGCCTCAGGAGGTGCTCATTTAAACATTGTTGTTATTTCACTTATAACACACTAAAAGCCGCGGAGAAATTATGCGGAAAGCACATATTGTCAGCTTTAACTAGACACTAAAACTTAAAAAAGAGAGAGGATATTTTACTATTATTTAAATTACAGAAAGCAAATTAAATGTAACTATAACGTCATACACAGCAGCGGTCCCCAACATTTTTTGCGCCACGGACCGGTTTCATCTAAGACAATATTTTCACGTACCGGCCTCTTCATATGCTCAGGCCTACATTTGCTCGATAATCGTTAATGACGTAATCTAATAATAAATCATCCGCAGTGGTCTTATGTCAAATGCTAAATGTCCCATCTCGGGGTAATGGGAGACGGTGACACCCGAAGTCTGTTCCGTAGTTTCGTTTTGGTTGCAGTCACTGCAGAAAATCCTGCTTCACAAAGATAGGTGGTTGGAAATGGAAGCAGGGCTTTCAATGCTTTTTGGGCGATCTCAGGATGTTCGGACTTGATTTTAACCCAGATCACTGGCACAGTTGTTGTTTGAAACATACTTTTAAGGCCACTGTCATTTGCAATGTCCAGCAGTTGATCCTCTTCTAGCACAGCCAGGATCGATTCACCAGGTTTGTTTACAAATGGGTCGCGGATCCATTCTTTTGCCGTCCGTGGGTTACGCATGTATGCGTCTGTGCGTCATTCCGCACAGAAGTCACTTTTCAAAATAAAACATCAACATTTAGACTGACAATCAATTAAAAAAAAAAAAAAATTCAAACGTTCTGTGTGGCCCGGTACCTAATGGCTCATGACCCGGTGGTTGGGGACTGCTGATATACAGTATACACCACACTGCTGCACAAAGGACTGAGACTATCCTTCATTCATGTAGTCATTACAGACAATTTATCAATTTTTAGGCAATATTTTTGAGTTTATTAAGTAAGATATTCCACTCACATACGGACGACTAAAATCAAAGGAAAATAAGCAGGGCAAAATAGCACAAATTATGAAAACATATTTAAAAATGTCTCCCTCAAAACCTTCAACAACAGATAAGTTGATAGAAAAAAATATATAAAAAAAAATTGAATAAAGTGAAGAGTGCACCCACTAAATACTGAAGAAAAAATTATATATATATGTGTGTGTGTGTGTGTGTGTGTGTGTGTGTGTTTAAGACTTTATGTCATTTTCTGGTTAAAAAGAAATATCTGAAATTGGGATAAATATAATCTAACTTGTGCAAAGTATTTTACCCAACTATGTAAATAAAATTAAATGTCTCTTTAACAAATCAAACTACGTAAATAACTAAAAAGATGTATAATAAAATTGATATAAGCTTTGAGCTTTACTCTTTGGGCGTACTCCTCACAAGTGGGTCCAACAGGCACAACCATCACCTGGCGTGGAGACAGCCACAAAGGCCTAAACAAAAACAAAACAAGTAGTACTTTTTAACCAGCAGATATGACTGAGGTCAGACACTTTCAGTTTTCAGTGATGGTTTTAGCACTGACTCTGAACACTTCAGTCTTTAGTGCATTACAGTTTGATTAGTGTAGTTTGTACATACCACTTCCCACCATAGTTTTCTGTCAGGATTGCAATCATCCTCTCCACAGAGCCCAAAATAGCTCTGTGAATGATCACTGGCCTCTTCTTATCATCTCCATCATGGCTGAAGAGAGAAAGACTTAACAGGTAAGTCGAGGCTATGTGATTTCAGAGTTCAATAATTGAGTGTGACTGCCTGTAAACATGAGTGTATTAATAATAACAACAGGTAGCCAAAAGGTGTCACTGTTGCATTTCTAACAGGACTAGAACATGGGTTTTAAAATTCTGTAGCTTCCTCTTGTAAATTAGTGTGCAAGTGGCAAACAAGATTTATTAGCAGCAAGCAAGACTACATTAATAAACTGCTAGACCAGAACAAAAAATTAGCTCATGGCCAACCTGACAAAGGTCAGATTGAAACGGATGGGTAACTGGAAGTCCAGCTGGATAGTGGCACACTGGTGATATCTTCCAATAGCATCCTTGATCTGAATATCAATCTGAAACAAGCAGATTCAAAGAAATAAGAAGCCTGTACATATATTGTAAACTGAATGTTGGAATAGGAGATCTGACGTCCGAGGTCAGTCTGAAGACAAGATATTCATACTTTTGGTCCATAGAAAGCACCATCTCCTGGGTTCAACACCCATTTTTCCCCAAACTCATTCAGACTGTTCTCGAGTTGCTGCAGAGACCAGAAGGAGACACAATAGCTGTTTATGAATATTACAGGACCATCTGCCATGTTTTGAAATGTGCATCAAATAATTTCATATTCGTATTGAAATGGTCACTGAACAAGAATGGGCTTAATCTGAATTGTGTCAATGTTCAATTCTGATGCAGCAATGGGCTAAAATCCAGCGTTTACCTTCTCAGCCTGGTCCCAGACTTCCGGCTCACCCAGGAACTTCTCTGGTCTAGTGGAGAGGTTCAGTTTGAAGGTGAAGCCAAACACATCATACACGGCACGCAGGAAGTCCAGACAGCCCTTAATCTCAGATTCAATCTGATAAATTCAAATGTTCAACAAATAAATTTAGAACATCTCTACACCAATCATTAATGTTATGTAAACACATTTTCTAATAATTATCAAAACTGCAGAAGAAGCCAATGCTATAGAGGATCAAAACAAAACAAAAAGGACAAATCCAGATCAATGAAAAACAATGTAAAAAGGAGCAATCTTCCTGTGAATGCAGGTCTCAAACAACAAAGACAAAATCACACAGTGACATAAAGATGAAAGGCATTAAGGGCTGGGCGATATGGTCAAAAGCTCATATCTGGATATGAATATCTCGCATTAAGAAACAAACTGCCTGCATCCAAGCTGCTGCTTAACTTATGTCTTTTATGACAAAGTAAACAAATGATGTCTTCACAAACAGTTCATGTACATAATTTAATGTTATATTTATATATTATATGAAAAGACAATGTGATTTTTTTTGTCATCACAGATGTGTTGAGGGAAAAATTAAATGTAGTTTCTTTGAGACACGGCGCTAAACTAAGATATTTTTTTTCAGAAACCAACAAACCCCTGTAGGCGGGACTGTGACTCCATTGGCTGCAGAACTAAACGATGGGCAGCCAAGTCTGTCGGCTGATTGGCTAAATAAAAGTGATGACCAATGAGAAGTGCATTCTCTGCCCCTCCCTCATGCTGTGGGAGAGCAGCGTGTCTGAAACAAGTCATGGTCTTAACAGAGCTCTATTTTGGAATTAAAGCTTCACCACAGGTTTCATTTTTGTCCTTTGTTGCCTCACAGTTATCAGAGAGGTAGACCTGAGTGTGCACGATATATATGCTGAGAACTGCTTGAACGGCATACGCAAACGATGGAAGGACAGCGTGGTGTGAGTGTGTATGTTTGTGTGGGCGCGCGCGAGTGTGCGTGGACTCATATGGGTAGGTGCGAGAAAAGCACGTACTGAACGGGACATTTGTGCACTGTTTTAAATGGACTCAAATGGAAACCTGTGTATCCTCGGCATACTCAATATAACGAATATGGTCCTATTCAAAATCGTGTAAAAAAATACTATGGAATATATGGATATTTGCGATATATCCCCCAGCTCTAGCTTGAACTCAAGTCACGTTCATGCACCTGCATTTGAAAGCTTGCACTTACATCACAGTATCAAAAGATGGCAAAACCCTCATTGAATTAAAAACCATACCCGTATTATTGTGAACATTATTATTTCGCTCCCACCCCTACAAGGCGTGACCATAATAAATAAATAGAGAAATGTGCCAATGCCCATTTAAGAAAAGTGTCTTAGTGGATTAGCAGGCCACACCTGATCCATTGAGCAGAAGATGTGGGCATCGTCCTGCTGGAAGCGCCGGACACGGGTCAGACCAGTCAGAGCCCCCGAGAGTTCATTACGGTGCAGGACCCCAAAATCAGCCAGACGCAGAGGCAGTTCTCTCCAAGAGCGCGGCCGGTGGTCAAACATCAGGCTGCAGGGACAACAAGGGTTAAAAATAAACACTCACTGTTTACAATGCAGACTAAACATGAGAATAATTTAAAACCAAACATGTATGCAGCGTAGATAGTTTCCCTTATGATATGAAGAGTGGCTTTCAACAGTGATTTGAACAAGTAGTTACTGAAGAGGAAACAATTACTACAATTAAAAAAAACCATGTATGTCACATTCATATCTACGAATGGGTTAAATGTATTTTTATATATACCTCTCTGATCAAAATCATGAAAAGAAATGTATGTAGTCATGTCATCTTTCTATAAAATCACAGGCTGTGATTGTACACCAAGATTTTCATTTATAGTACATACATTAATGAAAGTGCTGTGTGTCTGTTGTCCACAATTTATGCAGTAGCTACATAGGACTGGATGTTTACGGAACCTTATACTTTTGGCTGAAGCATTGTTATTCTATATTTGAAATATTGCTGTCATATTATAAAACAAGCTCCTACCAGTGTCCAGGGCAGTTCATGGGTTTGAGGGCAAAGATCTCCTTCTCGACTTCAAAAGAGAACATGTTGTCACTGTAGTGTTGCCAATGGCCAGAGGTCTGCCAGAGCTTGCTATTGTAAATGTTTGGAGTGACCACTTCCTGGAAACCCCTTTTCCTGTACTCGCTCTGCGGACCAGATAAAACAAAATGTCACACACCTAAATAAAAAGGATCATTGCGCATTCCCCAAATCCATTCTGCTCCACAGTGAACTACTTGTAAAATATTAGGAATCAATGCAATGGCTTTCAAAAACCTAAAGACATCAGTCAATATATAATTAGCAGAAATAAAGTTTCTATGTAAAGTTGGAAGCAGGCAGCAGCCAGTGGTAGCTGATAGTATTAAAATGGCAGCTGGCAATCAGCCAGTGACAATTACATTTGGCTAACTGTGCACTGATTTACATGTGAGGAAGCCTCCACTGACCATGAGATGAAACAGCTGCTGGCTACCTACCAGCTGCCAATGACTTCCACTTTTAGATATATATAAAAACCTGTAACCTTACTCTTTTAATTTAGTGTAAAATCTGACCTGAATTTGGTTGCCCTCAATAAAAGCAGCCGTGTTTGAATTAACAACACGGTGAGTGATGGGATGACATTTTATACACAGCAACAATGCCTCTTGTTGCCTTGGAGGTGTATAATTCTATGCTGTCAAATAAAAACTTTCCTATGGAAGTTACTAGGGCTGGCCAATTAATCGAAATCGACATTCAGGACTTCTAATCGACATAATCTTGTCTATATTCTGTCATGTCCCCACTGTTCATGTACTGCCGCTTTAAAACCATTCTACCAAGCTACCAAGGGCTTGATTCTGCCCCTATCTGCCACATGGAAGCAAGCTAAACGCAGAGACGGACCAAGCGACTCGAGCAGCCCGTACCAAAGAAAAACACAGCGTCTGTGTTTTCGTTCGGCTGTGTTTTGACTATAATTAAGACAACACTGGAAAAAAGATGTCAAATGTAAATGCTGGTTTCAGTGACCAAAGCACAATCACACACCAAATATAAACAGTGCTCAGAAAACAAGCTCCCAGCAATATAAGAAAAAATATCCCAGCTTTAATACTGGAGCATATTTACAGCACAAGCCTCATCACTGAACTATGAGAGTCAAAAATACAAAAACTAAATAATTATTCATTAATCGTAATAGTGGTGAAATGTAAAAAAATTGCGTTCATATCGCTAGATGTTATGTGATGTAAATGACCTTGGAAAGTAAATGCTGGATGTTGCTAACATGCTAGAATATGATTCTAGACACTGACATTTTAACTGACATAGCTCCATAATTTTGAGTACCATTTGTAAATAGCAGTATCAATCCTCATCAGCACACACAACAATTACTAAGTCATACAAAGATACAGGTTAAATTAAACTGAAGGTGCTGGAGATGTGTCTTCAGTAGAGTGCCTTGTGAGCTAACTAGAACTCCAACAGGTATACTGGTGGTTTACAGTCCTGTAGTTAAGCTACTGTGTTCTTAACTGGAGACTACTGAGAGGAAAAACATTTGCAGTGCTCAAAGTTAATGAACACGCTTTGCTTTGTTCAGACATATTAGGTGGCTGACCCCTTAAGCTAACCTCTCAGTCATTAAAACTCTAATGCAGCACAGCCTGATATCCCTATTCCAAAAAGGTCAGGCTTTGCTCAGATGAGTACAGTAATCTGGAGCATTATCAACACTGGATAACGAGGAGAGGAAGCTTACCCTTATAAACTCCACAAGTGTGTTGTAGATGTACGCTCCCTTTGGGAGGAAGAAGCAGCTACCAGGGCTGAGGTCATGGAAGAAAAACAAGTCCTGCTCCTGAAAACAAAACAAAAAAAAAAAAAACATAAAGCATGTGTGTGTGTGTGTGTGTGTGAGCGAGAGAGACAGTGAAGTAGAGAGAAAAGAGAGTGGGAGAATGACAAAATGGAAAAACAAAACCAAAAAGAAAGACCTAGCAGATAGGAGGCAGAAAAAAGGAAAAGTGGAGGAACACAGTCAGGCATGTCTGATTAGCTCTCTCTGTTTTGTTGTAACAAAGCGCTCCCTGTGTGCCCATCGGTGTGCCCGCTGGCAGATGGCACATTAAGGAGACAGGCATCTGCCAGCTTTCTCCCACACAGACCCCCCCCAGCAGACCCGGCAGTGGTTAATTGAGAGGACACAGGAGCACGGGGAGTCTCCACACGTCAAAGCTCAAATCAGAGCGTGGCCAGATTATTGCCTCAGTCATTAGTGCACCAAGGAGGACTGCCCAACACAATATCTGGACATAAAAAAAAAAGTTGCAGACCAATCTCTTCTTGTCACACAGAAGTGAAGACTTGCTGAATAAAAATTCTCAAAAGTTGTCATCTAATCTACTGTAGATTATAGGTAATGTAAATCTATGTAAATATATATACAGGGGGTCCTCGACTTACGACGTTGATCGGTTCCTACGCCGCATCGTAAACCGATTTTCGGTGTAAGTCGGAATATACGTACATACTGTACGTAAATAACATACTGTAAGCACTTATCCTATCCTAACACCTATCCTCCTCGGTCCCGAGCCGCGTAACCGTGTATTCTTCCGCCGCACCGCGCACACCAAACACGAAGGTCACGTTACGACGTTTATGACACAAAACCACTTAAGTTGAAACAAGGCTTTATACAGTAAATGGGAGATGTGTCATAACCACGAAACATCGTAACTCGGGACTGACGTAACCCAAGGACCTCCTGTATATAATTTTTCTTTAAACGTGTGCGTTCTTACAACTGTAACTACATTGAACAACAAAGGATTCATACCAAGCATAAAAATCCCATTCAAGTGATCAACTTGGGATCAGCTTTACTGTTCATCTGCTGTGGGCATGTGTCCACTCGTCCAGTTACTATAGCGTTTATTTTATTTGGCTGCTAAACATGCAATGTGGCTGAGAGATTTGTTGACACACAAGTGACTGTTCTCTCTGCCGTGTTTAGGATATTCCCTACAAACTTGGCACAAGATCTCAAGTTCAGAGGAGACCAAACTGACCCACCAGTATTCAGTAAGGAATTAAGCTGTGGACAGCATGCTTCGGTGTGTCAGCTTTAAACCACTAATCATACAATTTGTTTGTTTTGATTGGACATATGAACATTTTTTGCATCAGTTTGGCATTGTTATGCAGTTCTTCAACAAATAATCCAATCATACACTTCTTTTTCTTTTCTTAATTGGGGTTGTCACTTTTTTTCACAAATTTTGTGATTATTGTCATGTTGGGACAATATTAGTCGCTCATGTCTTGCACGTTTGTTAATGTGTGATTTAGTCTTTGTGGTTTGAGACCTGCATTCACAGGAACGTTGCTCCTTTTTACATCGTTTTTCGTTGATTTTGACTTTGCCCTTTTGGTTTTTGGTTTAGCATTGGTTTTTCTGCTGTATTTTTTTTATATAATTTTGAGAAACTTCGTATACCACGCATTAATGGTCAGTTTAGAGATATTCTTAATTTATTTGTTAAATTAAGCATTTTCACAGTGCTGTCCCAACTTGTAATTTTAAACAATCAATTACAGGGGTTGGACAATGAAACTGAAACACCTGGCTGTAGACCACAATAATTTATCAGTACGGTGTAGGGCCTCCTTTTGTGGCCAATACAGCGTCAGTTCGTCTTGGGAATGACATATACAAGTCCTGCACAGTGGTCAGAGGGATTTGAAGCCATTCTTCTTGCAGGATAGTGGCCAGGTCACTACGTGATGCTGGTGGAGGAAAACGTTTCCTGACTCGCTCCTCCAAAACACCCCAAAGTGGATCAATAATATTTAGATCTGGTGACTGTGCAGGCCATGGGAGATGTTCAACTTCACTGTCATGTTCATCAAACCAATCTTTCACCAGTCTTGCTGTGTGTATTGGTGCATTGTCGTCCTGATACACGGCACCGCCTTCAGGACACAATGTTTGAACCATTGGATGCACATGGTCTTACTGGTGCAATGTGCAGTTAATGAAGATTGGCCACCAGGCTGCTCCAATTTAGCCATGAAACCTCCCACACTAAAATGACAGGTGTTTCAGTTTCATTGTCTAACCCCTGTACATCTGGGGTGAAGTGACATGAAACAAATTAGATTTGGCATTAAAAGTTTATTAATTTGGTGTTAGTTTATGGCAAGGAATATCACAATAACAAAAGCATTTGGCAGCCTCTACTGATCAACGCTATTCACCCATTAGTTTCTAACTGTTCAATACAGATAGCTTGTCCATTATTAAAAAAGTATTTCTCCCCTAAAAACTAAAATGAGACCCGGAGTTAATTGGACAAATATTAAATGGCGATTTTTTGTTGAAAATCCTATAGGTCGAGGGTTTAATGAGTGTCTGGAAACTGGGTTTACTTTAAAAAGGCTGTGCTATTTTTAACAGCAGGGGACAAAACTGTAGATAGTTTTATAAATAAATTGGGAGCAATTTTTTTTTTGTTGCTGCTCGAATTTTACACCACACTGTTATGAGGATTGTTTTTGCTTCAAGCAAATATCTCCCAAAATGTTTGCATCTTAATTAAAAAAATAATAATAATAAAGAATAAATGCTGCAGGCAATAGAACAATCAGCTCCCAATTTTAGTTACTTTTATCAGTTACTTTTACTTTAGATGCACGTATATAGCTTATGTATCATGTGTCCCCTACGTTAAATTCCACCTCTATATGGCACTGGAAAGATTTCAAAACTCAAGCACAGTTTCTTTTCAGGATCAAGAAGGTCGCACTACCAGCTGTGCAAAATTCCCCTCCCAGAATATCACACCTGGCCCCACGACACTAAACAACATCTGCATAAACCACACATATACAAAAGCCATACCCTTCCCAGCTTGCGATGGTCCCTGTCCTTCGCCTCTTCTTGAAATTTCTCCCATTCCTTTAGCATCTTGGGGTCAGGGAAGGAGATACCGTACAGTCTCTGAAGGCTCTCCATGTCCGCTTTACCTTCCCAGTATGTGGAGGAGTTCTGCAGCAGCCAAAAAAAAAAAAAAAGTATCTATTACCTTCTGCATCACAACAAAGTTTGCTGTAAACTGCAGGATGTCAGAAATGCTAGCAGTCAGGAACCGTTTTTTGGAAATTTCATTTTAGAAAATGGTGACAGTCAAATCAGAATATCATACATATCTTTCTTTTTTTTTCCCAAACATTTTTGAGTTTTTTAATATTACGTGAACCACAAACTGGACCATAATTACTTGGAATAAAATTACACTGGCACTAAAGTTAATAACATTTCTTCATTGTTGCTCCTTTAGTAAAAGAGATTGAGGTTTAATAACAGCAATACAATAAACATGACAAGCTATCAGCTTTATCATTCATCCATTCATTATCTGTAACCCTTATCCAGTGCAGGGTCGCGGTGGGTCCAGAGCCTACCTGGAATCATTGGGCGCAAGGGGGGAATACACCCTGGAGGGGGCACCAGTCCTTCACAGGGCAACACAGACACACTTATGGACACTTTTGAGTTGCCAATCCACCTACCAACATGTGTTTTTGGACTGTGGGAGGAAACCGGAGCACCCAGAGGAAACCCACGTGGAAACAGGGAGAACGCAATACACTCCTAACAAACAGTCACCAGGAGGAAACACACGCAGACACAGGGAGAACACACCACACTCCTCACAGACAGTCACCCGGAGGAAACCCACGCGGACACAGGGAGAACACACGGAGCGGGAATTGAATCCACAACCTCCAGGCCCCTGTGTGACTGCGACACCGTGCCGCCCTATCAGCTTTATTAGATATATGTAAAAAAAATAATTCACATTATCTAACATAATCGAATCTATTCGTATTATATAAACATTGGAGTCCGTACCTTATGGATCTTCAGGGCCTTTATCTTGCCAGTATGTCTTACATGGGGCCCTCTACACAGGTCAATCAAAGGGCCACACCTTCGAAAGTAAGGAGAAGAAAAAAAAATCCATTTCATCAGATGTTCAGAAAAGAGAAATGGCACATGTTTGAGAGGTTACACCAGGGCCTTACCTGTAAACAGTGGTTGTTGGGGTGGTGACTTTTTCATTCAGGATCCTGCACTTAAACTTGTTATACTGCAGATGAAACAAAAGCACAAACTATTGGCACAGACCTCAGAGAAGCCTCGGCGTAGGTGCCCCTTCATGAACTCCCTTTTTTACCCACAGTCAAAGGCAAAGCTCCTACCTTGAACATTTCCAGCAGGGTCTCCTTCGTTATCTCCAGCCTCTCAAAGGGCTGCTTTTCCTTGATGATCTTCTTACACAGGTTCTCAAGACAGGGGAAGTCATTACTCGATACACCTCTGAGAGGAAAAGAATAGGATAGAAACAGTTCAGTGTTCATGAATAAACATTAAGTGCTAAATAAATATCCCCAAAAGTGGTGAAAAAGAGATGCCAAACATCTCCTGGATGCCACCAATGCAGGAAACTTTCTCCATTACCAGTCACCTCATTTGGCACTATGGAGAACCTGTTCTGGGGCTGACACATTTAAACCATAAACAAGGTGCAGCTTGACAGTCAAATCATCTCCTAGAATATAATTAGCATAAATTGGCTTTCAGTAAGAAAATAACAGCACTTATTATTTCCCTCCCTCTCACTAATTTGAAGCCAGAGGAAAAGCTCCCAGTCAAACAAAAGGTCAAATAAAATTGTTTATAACCAATCTCTTCAAACTCAATCTGAACAGACTGGCAGAGTGCGCTTTGAAATTGTAATTTCTTAAGCATCTACTTAATATTCAAACATCAACAAATGAATTCATTAGACTTAAAAATCTGACCTTGTGGCAAGAGAATGGAATGCAATTCAAAATCCTACTCACTATTCAGGCCCTGTCACATATTTCTGCACAATGGTTATTAGACTAGCTGGTAAACAACTGACTTTAACAATTTGCCTCCCATTTAAATGCTATGCAAAGTATGTTAAAATCTCTAGGCTGCTGAAATACCAAAGCATGAAGCAAGGCTGAATGGAAGCTTTTCAACATTTGTGTTACTAATGGTGTCAAAATAAGGAAAAAGTAGAAAGCAGGGCTTTAGAACAGGAAAGTACTACCCCTGGCAAAAATTAAGGAATCAACACTGATGATGTTCACACAGCTTATTTACTTTGTAACAAATAAACTAATGACAAATATGACACAGAATAATTTTAGTTTAAGAGATGAACTTTCAGGCTTCTTGTTTAAAGCAGTATTCAGTTAAGCATCATGACTCTGCATTGGCCAGGAACATGACGCGGAAATTTGTCAGGTGCCATTCTAATGAAACATATAACAGATGACTGCCTGAATTAAAGCAGAATAAATAAATAAATAATAATAATAAATAAATATATATACACTCTTTAAATCCCCAGGAATACATGTCTGGTAAAGGACCAGATGAGATGGTAGTCATTAACTCAAAAGTCAAATCACAGGTGGATACTGAAACTGTTGAAATGTTTTCTCTCAAATAAGTTTGGTGTTGAGAAAATAATTTTTCAGGATGATAAAGAAACTCGGGCGGAACGGTGGTGCAGCAGGTAGTGTCACAGTCACACAGCTCCAGGGGCCTGGAGGTTGTGGGTTAGATTCCCGCTCCGGGTGACTGTCTGTGAGGAGTGTGGTGTGTTCTCTCTGTGTCTGCGTGGGTTTCCTCTGGGTGCTCCGGTTTTCTCCCACAGTCCAAAAACACACGTTGCAGGTGGATTGGCGACTCAAAAGTGTCTGTAGGTGTGAGTGTGTGAGTGAATGTGTGTGTGTGTGTGTGTGTGTGTGTGTTGCCCTGTGAAGGACTTGCGCCCCCTCCATGGTGTATTCCTGCCTTGCGCCCAATGATTCCAGGTAGGCTCTGGACCCACCGCGAAAGCCCAAAGCCCAAAGCCATGCCTCAAATAATTCAGGTTATTAAAGACAGAAACATAGCAACACAGAACGAATTATCTTCTGTTGATGATTCCATAATATTTTCCTCTAGTTGAATTGGGAAAATATGGCATTTATTAAAATAATTTAATGTTTTTTGTTTCAGGTGCGTTTCACAAAATCCCGAACTTTTTATGTATTTCACAAAATTTGCTCTGTGTCGTGTCTATAATTAGTTTAATTTCTACAGGAGTATAATTCTAGGTGTATGAGTTTATATTTTTTGCCAGGGGGAAGTAGAGGCATGTCAAACAATAAATCTACTAAATTATTGGGTACCACTTTAAAACAAGACTTCTTATAAAGCCTGTTTATTAAATGTAATTAATTACATTGTAAACACCGTATAGTCATTAATAATCATTTGTAACACAGAGAGAAAAAGGATAATAGTAACATCTTCATTGTCTAATATTGAAATGTCAGAGAACATACTTAAAATATCAAGGCAAAGAATAAGACCTGAGAATGTGAATTTAGTTATTTCACATATTAAAGTACACCACATTATCATTAATGAAGAAAAAGAACACTCTGTTGGTGGTTAATTCATTAAATGGTTAAACTTATTAACAAATACGCACTGGACCTGACAAGCTTAACGTCGACTGAAGGACAAGACAAAGTAAGGTCAGTATCTGTCGAGTTCAGATCTTTGAGGGCAGTGCAGATGGATGTGGGTTCACTATTTGGCAAACAACAGCTCACTCCTGCGTTTTCTATCTCTGTGTTGTAACTGATTATTGACTATTTATGTATTAACAACATAAACCATTTATAAACTTTTATAAGTGCAGTTATTCTAAAGTTTTGCCAATTATTATATCAGCCATGTGTTTTACCAAATGAATTAAAGTGCTTCTGAAGCTCACCTGCTTCTAAAATAGACTCAATACAAAATGTTTTTTACAGTCAGAAGTTTCAGAATATAAACTTGACCTAATTTCTGTCCGTTTTTGCTAATAATTGCTCTGCAAATTTTTTTACAATTTATTCACATTTAAAGTTAACTTTTTTTTCTGAGAAATGGAAACGCAATGATGTACGTTTTAAATTAATCCATATCATCTTTCCTATTTTAAGGAACTTTAAGTTAAATATGATATCACATTCTTCCCTTATTTTCTAGATATTAATTAAGATTCTTAAAGTATCAATGATTAGGATCACTATTAATATTGCTCTACCACTGTTAAGATAAATCAAAAGAGACGGAGGAGATTTCATAAGGAAATAATGATATTTATACTCCCCATACCTGCAGCCTCTTCAGACACGTGTAGATACTTACGGCTATGTGGAACAGTAGAGTAAACCTGATAGTCAGAAATATTACACATTCATTCATTCATTCATTCATTATCTGTAACCCCTATCCAGTTCAGGACGCCAGTCCTTCACAGGGCAACATACACACACATTCACACCTACGGACACTTTTGAGTCGCCAATCCACCTACCAACGTGTGTTTTTGGACTGTGTGAGGAAACCGGTGCACCTGGAGGAAACCCATGCGGACACGGGGAGAACACACCACACTCCTTACAGACAGTCACCCTGAGCGGGAATCGAACCCACAACCTCCAGGCCCCTGAAGCTGTGTGACTGCGACACCTACCTGCTGCACCACTGTGCCACCCCAAATATTACACAGCACTGCTATAAAACACAATTCAGACACTTACTCATTCTCCAGGAACATGTCATAGTAGAAGCCATTTTCTATTGGTGGTCCATAACACAGGCAACCTCCATAAACTCTCTCCATGGCCTCCCCCATGATGTGGGCACTGGAGTGCCAGTAGACCTAAAGGCAAAACATTTTATAAAATTTGCGGTAGCAATGTAACAACCGTACAACTAATGTAAAATCACACAGCTGTAAGATACATCCGGAAGAGAGATAGACAAGAGAAACGATGAACTACTCTGTACTTACGGCTTGTGCCTCCTCATCATCAAATTTAAGCAGCTGCAGACTGCAGTCTCCCTCCAGAGGTCTGTCCAGGTCCCACACACCATTGTTCACTTTAGCAATCACTGTGTTGTCAGCAAGGCCTTGACTGTTTATTGCCAATTTGACAAAGAACAAACAGTTCCATTATTTAATGATAAATGACTGCTGCCATCTAGTTTAGATATTTTTGCTTATTGACTGTACGCAAAACCTCAGAATATGGAAAGAATTTGTGAGAAGGTCACAATAAAGTGTGTACCATTTTGTGGCAATCCACACAAGGCCAACAGCAAAGACCACATTATAATAAGGTTGCATTGGCTCATTACAACAATTACAAGTGGCCAGGAATCAAAAACATTTGTGTGTGTTTGGCTGCTTCAAATATGCATCACTGATATGAAGAATTGTATGTCCTAATTTAACAGGCGAAGAAATTTCTCTGGCTATTTTTCATGCAAACATATTTACATTTCTAGTAATGTTATATAAAAATGTCAATAGGGTCTGTGACAGTTGGGCCATATTTCTCTAACCTGATACCACAGGCAATCTCGTATGGTGTGGTCTTCCAGGACTCTCCATCCACCACTTTTCCATCAGGTAGAGTGATCTTGATAGGCTTGCTGTCCTTCTCTGCCCTCTCCGCCAACAAAGCATCGTGCTCAGCTTTCAGCTTGGTGTAAAGGACCAGGCGGTCTTCAATATATTGCGGTGGAGGTTTGAGCTACAAATGCAAATAGACAGGAAGCATAACACTGTTTAATAAAACAATATGCAAAAACATAACAATGCCTCTCAGTCAAAAATGGTCAAGTCGTACATCAACTACATATAATCTAATACATAAATTAAATTTTAAGATAAATAATAATAAAAATAATATCAAAAACAAGCCGTTTTCCTATTAATTGTCAGTTGAGACTGCTTTGCAGTCTATGAAACACTAGTATACTCTCCATAGAGCAAGTGCCCCAAGTGAAGGCAGCCATGTTTAAAAAAGCTTAGCAAAAGATGTGTCAGTATAACGGCTGTTTCATGACAAGGACTGGAGAAAATTACTGATTGCTCCTTAAAGGATTAGCCTCACAAAGCTAAGACTGAAGAAGATTTTAGCAACCAAGAAAATGGGTTTATGTGCCAAAGCTATGGCTATATAGATCTAGGAGACCTCAGCTCTGCTGCTTCCATCTCCTGCAGGTCCTTTGTTTTTCTTCTTTCCTCCATCTTTGCTGGCCTTGTCTGGCGTTCCACCCTGAGGAGGACAAACAGAGAGGGAATGAGAGTGACTAGAACAGCCAGCTCTGCAAAGCAAACATGCAACTCCACCTATAACAGAGAGCAGGATTAGTCACCTCAAACGTTTGTTGTCTAATTACAGTTATTACACCTCTTATTAACTCAATACATATCTAGGCAACAAGGCTTTTAAAATAAAGTTATAAGTAGTCCCATCTTTTCATGTGTAAATTTTGTTTTTGGATACACAACAATAGTGGAGAGATACTTATAGGACATCTAGGGTGTTGAAAAGCAAACTGTCCCCGAATGAATCCCAGATCTCAGGTGGGACAGGGTGTAAGCAGAAAAATATAAGTACAGTTTTTATATGTGGCCAGTTTCTTAACGTATTTCCACCCTAAACTAATCCTTCTCTTGGATTCTTTAAATTGCACACATTTCGTACATCTCTCTTTTAGATTCAGATAGCCAGTTTCTTACATCATGATACCTAAGGAATCAACCCTTCCTGCTCTCGGGATTATGAGATACAAGTGAGCAGTGAAGGGGTGGAAAGAGGGAAATAGCGGTGTGGTGACTAAGTTGAATGGGGTATATTTACATTTAACCCTCAATTAATGCTTAAATGCGTTTGTTTTCATAATAAATATATAATGCGGATGACGGAAGTGTTTTCATGTGTTTTATCGACGTGTGGACGTGGCTTTAACATGAACACAGTTTACATTAAACAAGAGAAAGGCAGATCCAAAAACACGTTGCAGGTGGATTGGCGACTTGAAAGTGTCCGTAGGTGTGAGTGTGTGAGTGAATGTGTGTGTGTCTGTGTTGTCCTGTGAAGGACTGGCGCCCCCTCCAGGGTGTATTCCCGCCTTGCGCCCAATGATTCCAGGTAGGCTCTGGACCCCCCGCGACCCTAAATTGGATAAGCGGTTACAGATAATGGATGAATGAAAGAGAAAGGCAGATATTTTTGAAACATTAAACAACAAGAAAACAAGAACACATTCCACCATCAAAATGAATACTTCTTTCTCCAAGTCCTTTTAAGGCGCATTGTGTTTTAACATCGTTTTAACATCGATATGAAATAATACAGTTTCTTTAACCACTATTAAACTGAATAAAAAATCGAACATACCTTTATTGTGTATCTAAAGCTAACATCTGTCACAGCGTGTTCCTGAATGGAGGCTAACAGGCTAAATTCGAGTGTAGTAAGTATCTTTAACGGTACCTGCTTTCCTTCCTCCACTTGTAGCGCCTTTATTTGTTCGGTAACGGCCTCCTCCGCCATCGTGGGAAGACACAAACAAACTTATTAGGCAAGAAGACCCCTTTAACACAAAATTGTGGCGCTCTTTGCTTCTCCTTCTCCTTCTCACACACCGGCGTCTGATGCAACTGGCGACGTCATCCGCCTCGTGAGTGAATCACCCCCAAGAATCGGTTCCACTCAATGAATAAAAATGAATCAAACTGAATCGAACCAATATGCGCTGATTAAAGGGCCTTTCCAGTAGAACCAAGTTTAAGTTTTAACGTCTTTGTTTATACACCATACAATCTGTCCTGAGTGATATAAACAATCAGAGCCATGACTAAGCATTTCCCTTTTAAATCTGCACTGTAACAACAATCTCAAAAACACAAAATCAGACAGCCCAGGCTTCTTATTTCATAAACCCATGGAGGCTATTACATGCTTAACAGAGCTTTGAGCTTTATTGTTATTTATTTATTATTATTTATTATTATTACTTTTTTTGTTGTTGTTTTTTGACTGGTGCATAAAAGTGGAAACAGTTCTTTATGTGCCGCTATTCATTCAATGTCTGTAAGCGCTTATCCAGTTCAGGGCCGCGGTGGGTCCAGAACCTACCTGGAATCATTGGGCGCAAGGCGGGAATACACCCTGGAGGGGGCGCCAGTCCTTCACAGGGCAACACACACTCACAACACACACACACACACATACATACCTACCTACCTACCAGAGGCGATTGCTCTAAGACTGCAAGGGACGCTCAGCTTCCCCTAAAATATAAATAAAAATAAAAAAAATTAGTGATCAAATATATTCTGTTGTGTGTACATGTCATTGGATAAATATGCACTACAACGCGCTCAACGTTTGTGCAGAATCAGCTTCTTATCACTGGTAAAGACGCGGCTTTCCCACAGTTTCAGTGCTTTAAACAGAGTTCAATAGCAAAGCAGCGAAGTGCAGCGAAACGAGAGTCATTGGATAAATGCTGGGCTTTGTCCTGCCCATCGGATGCTCAGCGTCTCTGGGGGTTTATGGGGCAGTGGGCTGCAGTGGCGGATGCTGGTCTTTCAAGGAGGGAAAGCTCAATTTCGGCCTACATCATAAAATGTGTTGGTTTATTTGTACGTAAATTCTACCCTCCGTTCCTTTTCAAGAAAATGATCCGTGACCCTGTCATACCAATAAGGCGCCTTTTCCAGGGACTTGACTAGTGTCCTCTCAATGGCCAGCAGAGCTAGGCTGCTTAAACGGCCTTGGCCAATGTGAAGTGTGTCCGCCTGTGCTCCCACGGATCTTTACACCAAAGGATCGCTGATTCGCTCATTTTGCTGTCAATCAAAAAGGGATTCAGCCTCAGACAAATCATCCAATCATCATGCAGAAGCTGAGCGTCCGGGCCAGCCGAGGCCAGCCCACTGCCCCATAGACCCCCAGAGACGCTGAGCGTCCGATGGGCGGGACAAAGCCCAGCATTTATCCAATTAAACTGATTAAAGCACTGTGAAGCGGGAATGATTGAGAGGAAAGCCACGTCTTTACCAGTGATAAGAAGCTGATTCTGAACAAAAGTTAATCGCGTTGTAGTGCATATTTATTCAATGACATGTACACACAACAGTGTATATTTGATCACTTATTTTTTTACATTTTAGGGGAAGCTGAGCTTCCCTTGCAGTTTTAGTGCAATCGCCGCTGGTGGGCTGGCCTCGGCTGGCCTGGACGCTCAGCTTCTGCATGATGATTGGATGATCTGTCTGAGGCTGAATCCCTTTTTGATTGACAGCGAAATGAGCGAATCAGCGATCCTTTGGTGTAGAGATTCGCGGGAGCATTAAATTTTCATTCTGTTCTGAGTTGAACCGGAGATTTTCTTAATCCTCTTAGCGGTATTTTCTTTGTTAAAAACGACTAGCGACAAATCGAGCTTCTATTTCTGGTGGGGTTTTTTTGTAGCTGCTTGTGTTTGGAGACTGACTTCTATCACAGTTTCTGTCCAGCGGGTGCTGCTGAGCCCCTCCACCGTCACAAAGCACTCACAGGCGGACACACTTCACATTGGCCAAGGCCGTTTAAGCAGCCTAGCTCTGCTGGCCATTGAGAGGACACTAGTCAAGTCCCTGGAAAAGGCGCCTTGTTGGTATGACACAGATCATTTTCTTGAAAAGGAACGGAGGGTAGAATTTATGTATAAATAAACCGACACATTTTATGATGTAGGCCGAAATTGAACTTCCCCCTACCTACGGACACTTTTCAGTCGCGAATCCACCTACCAACATGTGTTTTTGGACTGTGGGAGGAAACCGGAGCACCCGGAGGAAACCCACGTGGACACGGGGAGAACACACCAACTCCTCACAGAAGGAGTTCTAATTTAAAACAATTTTATATTGGCCTATTTTATGTGCATTAAAGTCTAATTTCCCTAAAATTGTTAATCCATGATAATCCAAACATGTCAATCAAATAACAATTTTCTCATATTTAATACTTTTTTATTTCCACATTCACTGTTTTCCACAATGGTTTATTTACTTTCCGACCTTAATTCACTTCCCACCATGATTTGGTATTTTTCATTTTGGCTGTTTTTGTAGTAGACGGCTAAAATGTATTTTAAAGGTTTTAAAGGCTGAAAGTAATGATTACATGTGGGTCACGTTGGCATATTTACAGTGCAACAAATATTCAAAAATGAGGACATACAAAAATGAATAGAGATGAGTCTGTGATTCCACATGTGTATAATTTAGTCTGTGAATGTGTGAGTATGTGTGTGATGCCCTGTGATAGATAGCACCCCATCCAGGGTGTGCTCCTGCTTTGCACCCATTGATTCTGGGCCCACCAGAATGTGTATAGTGTGAGGCAGGGGAACAGTGAACAGGCTTAGTTAGGTTGAAGTAAATGTCCTACCAGTCTCAGTCATCCTGAGCCGCTGTTGTCTGCTGGGTAATGAACTGTAAACCAATAATGGCACAAACACTCATGATATCTAGTCAATTATAAAGACTTTCCAATTTGCAATCTACCAGTTTACCATAGAGCCATGAGGAATACGAATGTGTGAATTCAGGTCTATGTTCATAAACACTGGCCTTTATTCCTCCCGCATTCAACCCCAAGCCACAATATAACCACAATGCCCCGAGGGACATGTCTTCTTTCAACAACTGAGACATAGAGCAGGGAATGAAGCGCATATAAATGTGTGACTTTATTACCCAGGTGAGTGAGGAGAGGTGAGAGTCTGTTCTGGATCGGATTGAGTGTGAGATTCAATTTCATGCACAGACACTTGCTTAAGAAGGTGGGGTTGTGTCAGATTGACCGGAGGGGCTTGCAGAGAGCACTTGTAATTTTCCATGCTCTTGACTTGGCTCGTGGGCCAGTGAGTGCGTTATGATGCCGTATGGCTGGAGTCATAGTGTGAACTCTCGAATATGTTTCATTTTTCTTCTGGCAGTGAACGCCTGGAGTGGAGGTACTGGAATACCTTTATGTAAAAAACACTTTACATTTTATGGCAGGACATCATTAATAAACATGGAAACATTGGAGATGGATTTGAACAAAAATGGTCCTTTCAGTTTATTCTTCAGAGATTGTCCTGGAGCACCCAGAGGAAACCCACGCAGACACAGGGAGAACACACCACACTCCTCACACACAGTCACCTGGAGCGGGAATCGAACCCACAACCTCCAGGTCCCTGGAGCTGTGTAACTGCGACTCTTTAAATTTAGTTTAATTTGTTTAAATGCTATAATTTAATGCTGAAATTAGGCTTGGGATATTACCTTATGATGCATGTTAGCAGACTTGGTATGTGACTTAGGTAGGTAGGACTTAGGACAGTAGGTAAATATTCACTTAAACTCACAACGGACTTCTTGCCCTCATTAGACTACAACTTCTGCTTGTTTGAAAATTCTATGTTAAAAAAACCATCCCCAATTAAACAGTTCTCATTTTTCAGTTGTGTTTTTACTTCACATCACTCGAGTCGCACAAAGCTGAGGCTGTCTCTCATTTAAATTCTCCATTCTACCATAAAAACGTACAGGGTGCCAGAACATATTTAAGGTGAAATAGAAAAATTTGACAAAAGAAGCCAACTTCAGCCGAGTGTGACACACTGCAATGGTCAAACTATAGGAGCGTGAAATATACTGGCTGTGGCAAGCCACCAGAAGGAGAAGGGCAACCTGTCCTCCTAGGTCAAAGTCTTCTCTCTGAGGCCTGTGGATGGCTTTATAGCTTCATGGAGCCCCCTCTGTCTGGCCTTCAGGGTCTTGGGCACATATGGAACTCAGTAAATAAAGGAGACATGAATGGTGTTTTATATGTAAAAATGTGAAAGCAGCTCAATCATGTAAGCCATTCAGAACATTCACAATGCTGCCAGAGCTGAAATAATAAAGCTAGCAAAAATGGAGCCCTGTTTATCCACAGAGTGCAACCCAGAATACGACAGTACAAGAGCAGTCTCTTTCTCAGGCCAAACCCTTCCAACACGCCAAAAAGAAAATCTCAAAAATCAATATGACCTGCCATCGGTTGCCAAGCGTACAACAGCAATCTAAGCTACTAACAGCAGAATGATTTGCTCACTAGATGCAAATTATATATTACAGTAATTCATAGTGCGAGCTGTAATATGCAAATTATAAGAAGAAAATATAGAGTTATAAATGCTGCTTTTAATTGACAGACATAGAACTGCTTGGCCTCACACTGCCTTTGCCCAGACAATGGGTTCACCAGACCTGGCCATTTCTATCACTGCTCCATGGTTAAGTTCAGTTGCCCAGTGTAGGTGCTCTCTGTGGTTGACAAAGGGCACTGTACATGCAGCTACATAGCCCCATACACAACAAGCCACGATGATGTCTTTCTATCAGACCCAGCTTACCTGTCAACATTGGGTTTTGAAAATAAGGGCCCCTTGGCCATCTCACAATCCATCCACTCTCCGCATACTCCTTACCTTTGGTCAAGAGCACGCACACAGCGAATCCGAAAATCAGACCTAGGGAACTACTCGCTCTAAAACATCAGTGAAGTCTTATCTTGTGTTCGGAAATAAATGCCTGGTTCAAAATGAAATGCTGTTACCATCCTCTGTGTTATTAATATATTAATTCATTCATTCATTCATTCATTGTCTGTAACCCTTATCCAGTTCAGGGTCACGGTGGGTCCAGAGCCTACCTGGAATTATTGGGCGCAAGGCAGGAACACACCCTGGAGGGGGCGCCAGTCCATCACAGGGCAACACACACTCACACATTCACACCTACGGTCACTTTTTGAGTCACCAATCCACCTACCAACGTGTGTTTTTGGGTCGTGGGAGGAAACCGGAGCACCCGGAGGAAACCCACACCGACACAGGGATAACACACCAAACTTGTATTAATTCACTACTTTAAATTTTATTTGTGTTTTACTTCAGTGAGAATCTGTACACATCATTTACACACGTTTCAGTTGTGATTTTCAGAGCGACTATTGATAATCCTCTTCTTCTTCTCCTCTAATGTTCTACATATTGCCACCTGCTGCACTGGAGGGGAATGTGGCAAATACATCAACCAAGTGGTTATGGCTGGTTATACATCAACATTACCACCATTTATTTTTAGAAAGTACAGGAGATTTACATCAAAATGTTTAAAAAGGAGGACAGTTAGAAAGAAGGATAAAATATGGGAGAATCCTGGGAAAATTGGGAGGGTTGACACCTATGATAACTCTTCTGTGGGCCATTTTGATCCCATGACCCCATCGGCAGTTTTTTGGATGTCCTTTTTGGACAGATTTTTCTAGATACTGACCACAGCAAACCAGTCAGAAATGCTCTTAGAAAAAAAACTAAGACCTTCCCAATCTGACCATCTTGTAAAATTGTCTCGGATCTTTACCCTTGTGCAGTTTTTCCTGTTTCTAACGTCAGCTTCAAGAAGCGACAGTTCACATTCTACCAAATATATTCCAACTCTTGGCAGGGGCTATTGTAGCAAGATAATTAATGTTATCCGCCAGTCAGTGGTTTTAATCTTGTGGTTGATTGGTATTGGTCTTCCTATATAGTGGCTTATCTATGAACTGATGAAAGCAGATGAAATGGGATTTCTAATAGCATTGTTCGGACTTTGCTCCAGCCCATAATTCCCCTGACTAAGCTTTGAACTGCTTTCTCCGTAAAAGATTCGTCCTCTTAGGGACACATGAAAGAGCCCGGCTTATGCTTCCCTTGTTTGTTTAATTCTACCCATTTAAAGCACTTTGGAGGAGATTAGCTTTAACAGGTGACGCCGGAGAGTTTCACACGGGGGCCGAGGGCCGCGCTGGCTTTCAAAACAGACATACTCAAAGGATGGGCTGATGGCTTATGCAAATCGACCTTGAGATGTCAGTAATTTATTCGGTGGCAGTCATCTGGGCCACAACCTCACCGTGGCCTGCAGAGGAAGCAATTTTTTGAAAAAAAAAAAAAAAAAACAAACCCGCGAATTATGTCCGGGGATTATTTTTGTGCTGCACTGTCCTTATGTTAATTGCATGACCGCTCAGCATGGTGTTCTTAAAATTGATTTTTAAGGTCCGCAGCTTCAGTGACTCTCTGCACAACGAAGCTAGGAGAACAAGCCGCTCAAAAACTGACCCCAAGGTGAATTCAAATACACGTTCTTAACTTTAACCCAAGGGACACTATGAACTTGGAGGATCCAACCTGCTTGTCCCAGAGGCATGTGAGCCTTTGTAGGTGTGTCTATGGGAATGATGCAACTTTGGGAAGGTTTTTCAAAAGACTACAACTCTCTTACTGAGAATTTCAATTACTTCCATCCCCATGTGAGATCAGTGCATCAACCAGTCCTAGAGGTTTAATACAGAATAACTGATTTGGACATTGGACCTTTGTGTGCACTTTGAATGCGGTGTATATGCGGTGAGTACTCTTGTGGTTAATGGCTGTACACTGACATGTTATGGTAAGTTTCTGTTTATATCAATTGCAGAATGTACTGTTAGAAACACAGTCACATAATGTCAGGGTTTTTTTGGAAACACTTGAATGGAATGTTATTATATGTCATTAATAAATGGGTGTGTTCTCACTGTGTCTGTGTAGGTTTCCTCCAGGTGCTCTGGTTTCCTCCCACAGTTCAGAGACTCATGCTGGATGTGGAATAACTGTGTGAAATTGTCCATAGATGTGACTGCGTTAATGGGTGAATGTGTGAAATTGTCCACAGATGTGAGTGTGTGATTAGGAGTGTGTAAAACTGTCCACAGACGTGAGCGTGTGATTAGGCGAGCGGGTGAAATTGTCCACAGACGTGAGTGTGTGATTAGGAGTGTGTAAAACTGCCCACAGATGTGAGTGTGTGATTAGGAGTGTGTAAAACTGTCCACAGATGTGAGTGTGTGATTAGGAGTGTTTAAAACTGTCCACAGACGTGAGTGTGTGATTAGGAGTGTGTAAAACTGTCCACAGATGTGAGTGACTGGGTGAGTGTGTAAAACTGTCCACAGATGTGAGTGTGTGATTAGAAGTGTGTAAAACTGTCCATAGATGTGAGTGTGTGATTAGAAGTGTGTAAAACAGTCCACAGATGTGAGTGTGTGATTAGGTGAGTGGGTGAAATTGTCCACAGATGTGGGTGTGTGATTAGGAGTGTGAAAAATTGTCCACAGATGTGAGTGTGTGATTAGAAGTATGTAAAACTGTCCACAGATGTGAGTGTGTGATTAGAAGTGTGTAAAACTGTCCACAGATGTGAGTGTGTGATTAGAAGTGTGTAAAACTGTCCATAGATGTGAGTGTGTGATTAGGAGTGTGTAAAACTGTCCACAGATGTGAGTGTGTGATTAGGAGTGTGAAAATTTATCCACAGATGTGAGTGTGTGATTAGAAGTATGTAAAACTGTCCACAGATGTGAGTGTGTGATTAGGAGTGTTTAAAACTGTACACAGACGTGAGTGTGTGATTAGGAGTGTGTAAAACTGTCCACAGATGTGAGTGTGTGATTAGGAGTGTGTAAAACTGTCCACAGACATGAGTGTGTGATTAGGAGTGTGAAAAACTGTCCACAGATGTGAGTGTGTGATTAGAAGTATGCAAAACTGTCCACAGATGTGAGTGTGTGATTAGGAGTGTGTAAAACTGTCCACAGATGTGAGTGTGTGATTAGGAATGTGTAAAACTGTCCACAGACGTGAGTGTGTGATTAGGAGTGTGTAAAACTGTCCACAGATATGAGTGACTGGGTGAGTGTGTAAAACTGTCCACAGATGTGAGTGTGTGATTAGGAGTGTGTAAAACTGTCCACAGACATGATTGTGTGATTAGGAGTGTGCAAAACTGTCCACAGATGTGAATGTGTGATTAGGAGTGTGTAAAACTGTCCACAGATGTGAGTGTGTGATTAGGAGTGTGAAAAATTGTCCACAGATGTGAGTGTGTGATTAGAAGTATGTAAAACTGTACACAGATTTGAGTGTGTGATTAGGAGTGTGTAAAACTGTCCACAGACGTGAGTGTGTGATTAGGAGTGTGTAAAATTGTCCACAGATGTGAGTGTGTGATTAGGAGTGTGTAAAATTGTCCACAGATGTGAGTGTGTGATTAGGAGTGTGTAGAACTGTCCACAGATGTGAGTGTGTGATCAGCTGAGTGGGTGAAATTGTCCACAGATGTGAGTGTGTGATTAGGAGTGTGTAAAATTGTCCACAGATGTGAGTGTGTGATTAGGAGTGTGCAAAACTGTCCACAGATGTGTGTGTGTGATTAGGAATGTGTAAAACTGTCCACAGATGTGAGTGTGTGATTAGGAGTGTATAAAATTGTCCACAAATGTGAGTGTGTGATTAGGAGTGCGTAAAACTGTCCACAGATGTGAGCGTGTGATTAGGAGTGTGTACAAATGTCCACAGATGTGAGTGTGTGATTAGGAGTGTATAAAACTGTCCACAGATATGAGTGAGTGATTAGGAGTGTGTAAAACTGTCCACAAATATGAGTGTGTGATTAGTTGAGTGTGTGATTAGGAGTGTGTAAAACTGTCCACAGATGTGAGTGTGTGATTAGGAGTGTATGAAATTGTCCACAAATGTGAGTATGTGATTAGGAGTGTGTAAAACTGTCCACAGATGTGAGTGTGTGATTAGGAGTGTGTAAAACTGTCCACAGACGTGAGTGTGTGATTAGGAGTGTGTAAAATTGTCCACAAATGTGAGTGTGTGATTAAGAGTGTGTAAAACTGTCCACAGACGTGAGTGTGTGATTAGGAGTGTGTAAAACTGTCCATAGATGTGAGTGTGTGATTAGAAGTGTGTAAAACAGTCCACAGATGTGAGTTTGTGATTAGGTGAGTGGGTGAAATTGTCCACAGACGTGGGTGTGTGATTAGGAGTGTGAAAAATTGTCCACAGATGTGAGTGTGTGATTAGAAGTATGTAAAACTGTCCACAGATGTGAGTGTGTGATTAGGAGTGTGTAAAACTGTCCACAGATGTGAGTGTGTGATTAGGTGAGTGGGTGAAATTGTCCACAGACGTGAGTGTGTGATTAGGAGTGTGAAAAATTATCCACAGATGTGAGTGTGTGATTGAAGTATGTAAAACTGTCCACAGATGTGAGTGTGTGATTAGGAGTATTTAAAACTGTACACAGACGTGAGTGTGTGATTAGGAGTGTGTAAAACTGTCCACAGATGTGAGTGTGTGATTAGGAGTGTGTAAAACTGTCCACAGACATGAGTGTGTGATTAGGAGTGTGTAAAGTTGTCCACAGATGTGAATGTGTGATTAGGAGTGTGTAAAACTGTCCACAGACGTGAGTGTGTGATTAGGAGTGTGAAAAATTGTCCACAGATGTGAGTGGGTGATTAGAAGTATGTAAAACTGTCCACAGATGTGAGTGTGTGATTAGGAGTGTGTAAAACTGTCCACAGATGTGAGTGTGTGATTAGGAGTGTGTAAAACTGTCCACAGACGTGAGGGTGTGATTAGGAGTGTGTAAAACTGTCCACAGATGTGAGTGACTGGGTGAGTGTGTAAAACCGTCCACAGATGTGAGTGTGTGATTAGGAGTGTGTAAAACTGTCCACAGACGTGAGTGTGTGATTAGGAGTGTGAAAAATTGTCCACAGATGTGAGTGTGTGATTAGAAGTATGTAAAACTGTACACAGATTTGAGTGTGTGATTAGGAGTGTGTAAAACTGTCCACAGACGTGAGTGTGTGATTAGGAGTGTGTAAAATTGTCCACAGATGTGAGTGTGTGATTAGGAGTGTGTAAAACTGTCCACAGATATGAGTGAGTGATTAGGAGTGTGTAAAACTGTCCACAAATATGAGTGTGTGATTAGTTGAGTGTGTGATTAGGAGTGTGTAAAACTGTCCACAGATGTGAGTGTGTGATTAGGAGTGTATGAAATTGTCCACAAATGTGAGTATGTGATTAGGAGTGTGTAAAACTGTCCACAGATGTGAGTGTGTGATTAGGAGTGTGTAAAACTGTCCACAGACGTGAGTGTGTGATTAGGAGTGTGTAAAATTGTCCACAAATGTGAGTGTGTGATTAAGAGTGTGTAAAACTCTCCACAGACGTGAGTGTGTGATTAGGAGTGTGTAAAACTGTCCATAGATGTGAGTGTGTGATTAGAAGTGTGTAAAACAGTCCACAGATGTGAGTGTGTGATTAGGTGAGTGGGTGAAATTGTCCACAGACGTGGGTGTGTGATTAGGAGTGTGAAAAATTGTCCACAGATGTGAGTGTGTGATTAGAAGTATGTAAAACTGTCCACAGATGTGAGTGTGTGATTAGGAGTGTGTAAAACTGTCCACAGATGTGAGTGTGTGATTAGGTGAGTGGGTGAAATTGTCCACAGACGTGAGTGTGTGATTAGGAGTGTGAAAAATTATCCACAGATGTGAGTGTGTGATTGAAGTATGTAAAACTGTCCACAGATGTGAGTGTGTGATTAGGAGTATTTAAAACTGTACACAGACGTGAGTGTGTGATTAGGAGTGTGTAAAACTGTCCACAGATGTGAGTGTGTGATTAGGAGTGTGTAAAACTGTCCACAGACATGAGTGTGTGATTAGGAGTGTGTAAAGTTGTCCACAGATGTGAATGTGTGATTAGGAGTGTGTAAAACTGTCCACAGACGTGAGTGTGTGATTAGGAGTGTGAAAAATTGTCCACAGATGTGAGTGGGTGATTAGAAGTATGTAAAACTGTCCACAGATGTGAGTGTGTGATTAGGAGTGTGTAAAACTGTCCACAGATGTGAGTGTGTGATTAGGAGTGTGTAAAACTGTCCACAGACGTGAGGGTGTGATTAGGAGTGTGTAAAACTGTCCACAGATGTGAGTGACTGGGTGAGTGTGTAAAACCGTCCACAGATGTGAGTGTGTGATTAGGAGTGTGTAAAACTGTCCACAGACGTGAGTGTGTGATTAGGAGTGTGAAAAATTGTCCACAGATGTGAGTGTGTGATTAGAAGTATGTAAAACTGTACACAGATTTGAGTGTGTGATTAGGAGTGTGTAAAACTGTCCACAGACGTGAGTGTGTGATTAGGAGTGTGTAAAATTGTCCACAGATGTGAGTGTGTGATTAGGAGTGTGTAAAATTGTCCACAGATGTGAGTGTGTGATTAGGAGTGTGTAGAACTGTCCACAGATGTGAGTGTGTGATCAGCTGAGTGGGTGAAATTGTCCACAGATGTGAGTGTCTGATTAGGAGTGTGTAAAATTGTCCACAGATGTGAGTGTGTGATTGAAGTATGTAAAACTGTCCACAGATGTGAGTGTGTGATTAGGAGTATTTAAAACTGTACACAGACGTGAGTGTGTGATTAGGAGTGTGTAAAACTGTCCACAGATGTGAGTGTGTGATTAGGAGTGTGTAAAACTGTCCACAGACATGAGTGTGTGATTAGGAGTGTGTAAAGTTGTCCACAGATGTGAATGTGTGATTAGGAGTGTGTAAAACTGTCCACAGACGTGAGTGTGTGATTAGGAGTGTGAAAAATTGTCCACAGATGTGAGTGGGTGATTAGAAGTATGTAAAACTGTCCACAGATGTGAGTGTGTGATTAGGAGTGTGTAAAACTGTCCACAGATGTGAGTGTGTGATTAGGAGTGTGTAAAACTGTCCACAGACGTGAGGGTGTGATTAGGAGTGTGTAAAACTGTCCACAGATGTGAGTGACTGGGTGAGTGTGTAAAACCGTCCACAGATGTGAGTGTGTGATTAGGAGTGTGTAAAACTGTCCACAGACGTGAGTGTGTGATTAGGAGTGTGAAAAATTGTCCACAGATGTGAGTGTGTGATTAGGAGTGTGTAAAATTGTCCACAGATGTGAGTGTGTGATTAGGAGTGTGCAAAACTGTCCACAGATGTGTGTGTGTGATTAGGAATGTGTAAAACTGTCCACAGATGTGAGTGTGTGATTAGGAGTGTATAAAATTGTCCACAAATGTGAGTGTGTGATTAGGAGTGCGTAAAACTGTCCACAGATGTGAGCGTGTGATTAGGAGTGTGTACAAATGTCCACAGATGTGAGTGTGTGATTAGGAGTGTATAAAACTGTCCACAGATATGAGTGAGTGATTAGGAGTGTGTAAAACTGTCCACAAATATGAGTGTGTGATTAGTTGAGTGTGTGATTAGGAGTGTGTAAAACTGTCCACAGATGTGAGTGTGTGATTAGGAGTGTATGAAATTGTCCACAAATGTGAGTATGTGATTAGGAGTGTGTAAAACTGTCCACAGATGTGAGTGTGTGATTAGGAGTGTGTAAAACTGTCCACAGACGTGAGTGTGTGATTAGGAGTGTGTAAAATTGTCCACAAATGTGAGTGTGTGATTAAGAGTGTGTAAAACTGTCCACAGACGTGAGTGTGTGATTAGGAGTGTGTAAAACTGTCCATAGATGTGAGTGTGTGATTAGAAGTGTGTAAAACAGTCCACAGATGTGAGTTTGTGATTAGGTGAGTGGGTGAAATTGTCCACAGACGTGGGTGTGTGATTAGGAGTGTGAAAAATTGTCCACAGATGTGAGTGTGTGATTAGAAGTATGTAAAACTGTCCACAGATGTGAGTGTGTGATTAGGAGTGTGTAAAACTGTCCACAGATGTGAGTGTGTGATTAGGTGAGTGGGTGAAATTGTCCACAGACGTGAGTGTGTGATTAGGAGTGTGAAAAATTATCCACAGATGTGAGTGTGTGATTGAAGTATGTAAAACTGTCCACAGATGTGAGTGTGTGATTAGGAGTATTTAAAACTGTACACAGACGTGAGTGTGTGATTAGGAGTGTGTAAAACTGTCCACAGATGTGAGTGTGTGATTAGGAGTGTGTAAAACTGTCCACAGACATGAGTGTGTGATTAGGAGTGTGTAAAGTTGTCCACAGATGTGAATGTGTGATTAGGAGTGTGTAAAACTGTCCACAGACGTGAGTGTGTGATTAGGAGTGTGAAAAATTGTCCACAGATGTGAGTGGGTGATTAGAAGTATGTAAAACTGTCCACAGATGTGAGTGTGTGATTAGGAGTGTGTAAAACTGTCCACAGATGTGAGTGTGTGATTAGGAGTGTGTAAAACTGTCCACAGACGTGAGGGTGTGATTAGGAGTGTGTAAAACTGTCCACAGATGTGAGTGACTGGGTGAGTGTGTAAAACCGTCCACAGATGTGAGTGTGTGATTAGGAGTGTGTAAAACTGTCCACAGACGTGAGTGTGTGATTAGGAGTGTGAAAAATTGTCCACAGATGTGAGTGTGTGATTAGAAGTATGTAAAACTGTACACAGATTTGAGTGTGTGATTAGGAGTGTGTAAAACTGTCCACAGACGTGAGTGTGTGATTAGGAGTGTGTAAAATTGTCCACAGATGTGAGTGTGTGATTAGGAGTGTGTAAAATTGTCCACAGATGTGAGTGTGTGATTAGGAGTGTGTAGAACTGTCCACAGATGTGAGTGTGTGATCAGCTGAGTGGGTGAAATTGTCCACAGATGTGAGTGTCTGATTAGGAGTGTGTAAAATTGTCCACAGATGTGAGTGTGTGATTGAAGTATGTAAAACTGTCCACAGATGTGAGTGTGTGATTAGGAGTATTTAAAACTGTACACAGACGTGAGTGTGTGATTAGGAGTGTGTAAAACTGTCCACAGATGTGAGTGTGTGATTAGGAGTGTGTAAAACTGTCCACAGACATGAGTGTGTGATTAGGAGTGTGTAAAGTTGTCCACAGATGTGAATGTGTGATTAGGAGTGTGTAAAACTGTCCACAGACGTGAGTGTGTGATTAGGAGTGTGAAAAATTGTCCACAGATGTGAGTGGGTGATTAGAAGTATGTAAAACTGTCCACAGATGTGAGTGTGTGATTAGGAGTGTGTAAAACTGTCCACAGATGTGAGTGTGTGATTAGGAGTGTGTAAAACTGTCCACAGACGTGAGGGTGTGATTAGGAGTGTGTAAAACTGTCCACAGATGTGAGTGACTGGGTGAGTGTGTAAAACCGTCCACAGATGTGAGTGTGTGATTAGGAGTGTGTAAAACTGTCCACAGACGTGAGTGTGTGATTAGGAGTGTGAAAAATTGTCCACAGATGTGAGTGTGTGATTAGAAGTATGTAAAACTGTACACAGATTTGAGTGTGTGATTAGGAGTGTGTAAAACTGTCCACAGACGTGAGTGTGTGATTAGGAGTGTGTAAAATTGTCCACAGATGTGAGTGTGTGATTAGGAGTGTGTAAAATTGTCCACAGATGTGAGTGTGTGATTAGGAGTGTGTAGAACTGTCCACAGATGTGAGTGTGTGATCAGCTGAGTGGGTGAAATTGTCCACAGATGTGAGTGTCTGATTAGGAGTGTGTAAAATTGTCCACAGATGTGAGTGTGTGATTAGAAGTATGTAAAACTGTCCACAGATGTGAGTGTGTGATTAGGAGTGTGTAAAACTGTCCACAGATGTGAGTGTGTGATTAGGTGAGTGGGTGAAATTGTCCACAGACGTGAGTGTGTGATTAGGAGTGTGAAAAATTATCCACAGATGTGAGTGTGTGATTGAAGTATGTAAAACTGTCCACAGATGTGAGTGTGTGATTAGGAGTATTTAAAACTGTACACAGACGTGAGTGTGTGATTAGGAGTGTGTAAAACTGTCCACAGATGTGAGTGTGTGATTAGGAGTGTGTAAAACTGTCCACAGACATGAGTGTGTGATTAGGAGTGTGTAAAGTTGTCCACAGATGTGAATGTGTGATTAGGAGTGTGTAAAACTGTCCACAGATGTGAGTGTGTGATTAGAAGTATGTAAAACTGTACACAGATTTGAGTGTGTGATTAGGAGTGTGTAAAACTGTCCACAGACGTGAGTGTGTGATTAGGAGTGTGTAAAATTGTCCACAGATGTGAGTGTGTGATTAGGAGTGTGTAAAACTGTCCACAGATATGAGTGAGTGATTAGGAGTGTGTAAAACTGTCCACAAATATGAGTGTGTGATTAGTTGAGTGTGTGATTAGGAGTGTGTAAAACTGTCCACAGATGTGAGTGTGTGATTAGGAGTGTATGAAATTGTCCACAAATGTGAGTATGTGATTAGGAGTGTGTAAAACTGTCCACAGATGTGAGTGTGTGATTAGGAGTGTGTAAAACTGTCCACAGACGTGAGTGTGTGATTAGGAGTGTGTAAAATTGTCCACAAATGTGAGTGTGTGATTAAGAGTGTGTAAAACTGTCCACAGACGTGAGTGTGTGATTAGGAGTGTGTAAAACTGTCCATAGATGTGAGTGTGTGATTAGAAGTGTGTAAAACAGTCCACAGATGTGAGTGTGTGATTAGGTGAGTGGGTGAAATTGTCCACAGACGTGGGTGTGTGATTAGGAGTGTGAAAAATTGTCCACAGATGTGAGTGTGTGATTAGAAGTATGTAAAACTGTCCACAGATGTGAGTGTGTGATTAGGAGTGTGTAAAACTGTCCACAGATGTGAGTGTGTGATTAGGTGAGTGGGTGAAATTGTCCACAGACGTGAGTGTGTGATTAGGAGTGTGAAAAATTATCCACAGATGTGAGTGTGTGATTGAAGTATGTAAAACTGTCCACAGATGTGAGTGTGTGATTAGGAGTATTTAAAACTGTACACAGACGTGAGTGTGTGATTAGGAGTGTGTAAAACTGTCCACAGATGTGAGTGTGTGATTAGGAGTGTGTAAAACTGTCCACAGACATGAGTGTGTGATTAGGAGTGTGTAAAGTTGTCCACAGATGTGAATGTGTGATTAGGAGTGTGTAAAACTGTCCACAGACGTGAGTGTGTGATTAGGAGTGTGAAAAATTGTCCACAGATGTGAGTGGGTGATTAGAAGTATGTAAAACTGTCCACAGATGTGAGTGTGTGATTAGGAGTGTGTAAAACTGTCCACAGATGTGAGTGTGTGATTAGGAGTGTGTAAAACTGTCCACAGACGTGAGGGTGTGATTAGGAGTGTGTAAAACTGTCCACAGATGTGAGTGACTGGGTGAGTGTGTAAAACCGTCCACAGATGTGAGTGTGTGATTAGGAGTGTGTAAAACTGTCCACAGACGTGAGTGTGTGATTAGGAGTGTGAAAAATTGTCCACAGATGTGAGTGTGTGATTAGAAGTATGTAAAACTGTACACAGATTTGAGTGTGTGATTAGGAGTGTGTAAAACTGTCCACAGACGTGAGTGTGTGATTAGGAGTGTGTAAAATTGTCCACAGATGTGAGTGTGTGATTAGGAGTGTGTAAAATTGTCCACAGATGTGAGTGTGTGATTAGGAGTGTGTAGAACTGTCCACAGATGTGAGTGTGTGATCAGCTGAGTGGGTGAAATTGTCCACAGATGTGAGTGTCTGATTAGGAGTGTGTAAAATTGTCCACAGATGTGAGTGTGTGATTGAAGTATGTAAAACTGTCCACAGATGTGAGTGTGTGATTAGGAGTATTTAAAACTGTACACAGACGTGAGTGTGTGATTAGGAGTGTGTAAAACTGTCCACAGATGTGAGTGTGTGATTAGGAGTGTGTAAAACTGTCCACAGACATGAGTGTGTGATTAGGAGTGTGTAAAGTTGTCCACAGATGTGAATGTGTGATTAGGAGTGTGTAAAACTGTCCACAGACGTGAGTGTGTGATTAGGAGTGTGAAAAATTGTCCACAGATGTGAGTGGGTGATTAGAAGTATGTAAAACTGTCCACAGATGTGAGTGTGTGATTAGGAGTGTGTAAAACTGTCCACAGATGTGAGTGTGTGATTAGGAGTGTGTAAAACTGTCCACAGACGTGAGGGTGTGATTAGGAGTGTGTAAAACTGTCCACAGATGTGAGTGACTGGGTGAGTGTGTAAAACCGTCCACAGATGTGAGTGTGTGATTAGGAGTGTGTAAAACTGTCCACAGACGTGAGTGTGTGATTAGGAGTGTGAAAAATTGTCCACAGATGTGAGTGTGTGATTAGGAGTGTGTAAAATTGTCCACAGATGTGAGTGTGTGATTAGGAGTGTGCAAAACTGTCCACAGATGTGTGTGTGTGATTAGGAATGTGTAAAACTGTCCACAGATGTGAGTGTGTGATTAGGAGTGTATAAAATTGTCCACAAATGTGAGTGTGTGATTAGGAGTGCGTAAAACTGTCCACAGATGTGAGCGTGTGATTAGGAGTGTGTACAAATGTCCACAGATGTGAGTGTGTGATTAGGAGTGTATAAAACTGTCCACAGATATGAGTGAGTGATTAGGAGTGTGTAAAACTGTCCACAAATATGAGTGTGTGATTAGTTGAGTGTGTGATTAGGAGTGTGTAAAACTGTCCACAGATGTGAGTGTGTGATTAGGAGTGTATGAAATTGTCCACAAATGTGAGTATGTGATTAGGAGTGTGTAAAACTGTCCACAGATGTGAGTGTGTGATTAGGAGTGTGTAAAACTGTCCACAGACGTGAGTGTGTGATTAGGAGTGTGTAAAATTGTCCACAAATGTGAGTGTGTGATTAAGAGTGTGTAAAACTGTCCACAGACGTGAGTGTGTGATTAGGAGTGTGTAAAACTGTCCATAGATGTGAGTGTGTGATTAGAAGTGTGTAAAACAGTCCACAGATGTGAGTTTGTGATTAGGTGAGTGGGTGAAATTGTCCACAGACGTGGGTGTGTGATTAGGAGTGTGAAAAATTGTCCACAGATGTGAGTGTGTGATTAGAAGTATGTAAAACTGTCCACAGATGTGAGTGTGTGATTAGGAGTGTGTAAAACTGTCCACAGATGTGAGTGTGTGATTAGGTGAGTGGGTGAAATTGTCCACAGACGTGAGTGTGTGATTAGGAGTGTGAAAAATTATCCACAGATGTGAGTGTGTGATTGAAGTATGTAAAACTGTCCACAGATGTGAGTGTGTGATTAGGAGTATTTAAAACTGTACACAGACGTGAGTGTGTGATTAGGAGTGTGTAAAACTGTCCACAGATGTGAGTGTGTGATTAGGAGTGTGTAAAACTGTCCACAGACATGAGTGTGTGATTAGGAGTGTGTAAAGTTGTCCACAGATGTGAATGTGTGATTAGGAGTGTGTAAAACTGTCCACAGACGTGAGTGTGTGATTAGGAGTGTGAAAAATTGTCCACAGATGTGAGTGGGTGATTAGAAGTATGTAAAACTGTCCACAGATGTGAGTGTGTGATTAGGAGTGTGTAAAACTGTCCACAGATGTGAGTGTGTGATTAGGAGTGTGTAAAACTGTCCACAGACGTGAGGGTGTGATTAGGAGTGTGTAAAACTGTCCACAGATGTGAGTGACTGGGTGAGTGTGTAAAACCGTCCACAGATGTGAGTGTGTGATTAGGAGTGTGTAAAACTGTCCACAGACGTGAGTGTGTGATTAGGAGTGTGAAAAATTGTCCACAGATGTGAGTGTGTGATTAGAAGTATGTAAAACTGTACACAGATTTGAGTGTGTGATTAGGAGTGTGTAAAACTGTCCACAGACGTGAGTGTGTGATTAGGAGTGTGTAAAATTGTCCACAGATGTGAGTGTGTGATTAGGAGTGTGTAAAATTGTCCACAGATGTGAGTGTGTGATTAGGAGTGTGTAGAACTGTCCACAGATGTGAGTGTGTGATCAGCTGAGTGGGTGAAATTGTCCACAGATGTGAGTGTCTGATTAGGAGTGTGTAAAATTGTCCACAGATGTGAGTGTGTGATTGAAGTATGTAAAACTGTCCACAGATGTGAGTGTGTGATTAGGAGTATTTAAAACTGTACACAGACGTGAGTGTGTGATTAGGAGTGTGTAAAACTGTCCACAGATGTGAGTGTGTGATTAGGAGTGTGTAAAACTGTCCACAGACATGAGTGTGTGATTAGGAGTGTGTAAAGTTGTCCACAGATGTGAATGTGTGATTAGGAGTGTGTAAAACTGTCCACAGACGTGAGTGTGTGATTAGGAGTGTGAAAAATTGTCCACAGATGTGAGTGGGTGATTAGAAGTATGTAAAACTGTCCACAGATGTGAGTGTGTGATTAGGAGTGTGTAAAACTGTCCACAGATGTGAGTGTGTGATTAGGAGTGTGTAAAACTGTCCACAGACGTGAGGGTGTGATTAGGAGTGTGTAAAACTGTCCACAGATGTGAGTGACTGGGTGAGTGTGTAAAACCGTCCACAGATGTGAGTGTGTGATTAGGAGTGTGTAAAACTGTCCACAGACGTGAGTGTGTGATTAGGAGTGTGAAAAATTGTCCACAGATGTGAGTGTGTGATTAGAAGTATGTAAAACTGTACACAGATTTGAGTGTGTGATTAGGAGTGTGTAAAACTGTCCACAGACGTGAGTGTGTGATTAGGAGTGTGTAAAATTGTCCACAGATGTGAGTGTGTGATTAGGAGTGTGTAAAATTGTCCACAGATGTGAGTGTGTGATTAGGAGTGTGTAGAACTGTCCACAGATGTGAGTGTGTGATCAGCTGAGTGGGTGAAATTGTCCACAGATGTGAGTGTCTGATTAGGAGTGTGTAAAATTGTCCACAGATGTGAGTGTGTGATTAGGAGTGTGCAAAACTGTCCACAGACGTGAGTGTGTGATTAGGAGTGTGTAAAACTGTCCACAGATGTGAGTGTGTGATTAGGAGTGTGTAAAACTGTCCACAGATGTGAGTGTGTGATTAGGAGTGTGTAAAACTGTCCACAGATGTTAGTGTGTGATTAGGAATATGTAAAATTGTCCACAGATGTGAGTGTGTGATTAGGAGTGTGTAAAACTGTCCACAGACGTGAGTGTGTGATTAGGAGTGTGTAAAATTGTCCACAGATGTGAGTGTGTGATTAGGAGTGTGTAAAATTGTCCACAGATGTGAGTGTGTGATTAGGAGTGTGTAAAACTGTCCACAGACGTGAGTGTGTGATTAGGAGTGTGTAAAATTGTCCACAGATGTGAGTGTGTGATTAGGAGTGTGTAAAATTGTCCACAGATGTGAGTGTGTGATTAGGAGTGTGTAAAACTGTCCACAGACGTGAGTGTGTGATTAGGAGTGTGTAAAATTGTCCACAGATGTGAGTGTGTGATTAGGAGTGTGTAAAATTGTCCACAGATGTGAGTGTGTGATTAGGAGTGTGTAGAACTGTCCACAGATGTGAGTGTGTGATCAGCTGAGTGGGTGAAATTGTCCACAGATGTGAGTGTCTGATTAGGAGTGTGTAAAATTGTCCACAGATGTGAGTGTGTGATTAGGAGTGTGTAAAACTGTCCACAGACGTGAGTGTGTGATTAGGAGTGTGTAAAACTGTCCACAGATGTGAGTGTGTGATTAGGAGTGTGTAAAACTGTCCACAGACGTGAGTGTGTGATTAGGAGTGTGTAAAACTGTCCACAGATGTTAGTGTGTGATTAGGAATGTGTAAAATTGTCCACAGATGTGAGTGTGTGATTAGGAGTGTGTAAAACTGTCCACAGACGTGAGTGTGTGATTAGGAGTGTGTAAAATTGTCCACAGATGTGAGCGTGTGATTAGGAGTGTGTAAAATTGTCCACAGATGTGAGTGTGTGATTAGGAGTGTGTAAAACTGTCCACAGACGTGAGTGTGTGATTAGGAGTGTGTAAAATTGTCCACAGATGTGAGTGTGTGATTAGGAGTGTGTAAAATTGTCCACAGATGTGAGTGTGTGATTAGGAGTGTGTAAAACTGTCCACAGACGTGAGTGTGTGATTAGGAGTGTGTAAAATTGTCCACAGATGTGAGTGTGTGATTAGGAGTGTGTAAAATTGTCCACAGATGTGAGTGTGTGATTATGAGTGAGTAAAACTGTCCACAGACGTGAGTGTGTGATTAGGAGTGTGTAAAACTGTCCACAGACATGAGTGTGTGATTAGGAGTGTGTAAAATTGTCCACAGATGTGAGTGTGTGATTAGGAGTGTGTAAAATTGTCCACAAATGTGAGTGTGTGATTAGGAGTGTGTAAAACTGTCCACAGATGTGAGTGTGTGATTAGGAGTGGGTGAAATTGTCCACAGATTTGAGTGTGTGATTAGGAGTGGGTGAAATTGTCCACAGATGTGAGTTTGTGACTGGGTGACTGTGTAAAATTGTTCAAAGGTGTGAGTGTGTGATGGAGTGAGTGTGTGACTGGTGAGTGTGTGAAATTGTCCACAGATGTTAATGTGTGAGTGACAGGGTGTGTGAGTGACCTGTGATGGACTAGCCCTCTGTCCAGTGTGTGCTCTTGCTTTGTTCCTGGAAAGGCTCTGGACCTTCCACAACATTAATCCATCTGAGGATTTATAGAAAATGAATGTACGAGCGAACAAACAAATGAATGAATGGAAGGTGCATGCAAAAATTGTGAAGATTACTCACTCCAAGCACAGCCAGGCAACAAACTTCTCCTCCTCCTTCTGCGTCTTTGTGAAGAGAAGGGGGGATGACGGGATTGAACTCCTCACCTTCTCAGAGGGAAAAGAGTGAAGGAAGTGAAAGGGAAAAAAGAAAGAAAGAGCAAGGGAAAGACAGAGAGATAGAACACCACCCCTGGCATTCCTAGGCCCCCCTGCTGTTCTCAACATAGAAACTCAGAGCTGAATAATGAGCTCCCCCCGTAGTGGTAAATCTCAGAGTATGGCGATGTGTTCTCAAACTGCGCTGGTTCCAGAGGGAGGGGTAGACATCTTTCAGACGTGTAACACTGAGCCTCGAGTTTCTTTTTTTGAGTTGACTTTTTTCTTAAGTGGCAAGGAGACTTTTCTTTGGATTCCTGTTTCTACCACTTGGGAGAAAAAAAGAACACTGACTGTCCATTCTGTGGCTTCCACATACAGGTGCATTTTGTTTGATTTTTTAAACACAGACTATACTCAATTTGTTGCTCTGTATACTTTATTTTCCTTTTTTTCACCTTCTTCTTCAATGGTCATGACCCCCACAGGGCAGGTATGATTTAGGTGGTGGACCCTTCTCAGCGCTGCAGTGACACTGTGTCCACTCACTATCCACTCTGTTACACACCTACCTCATTCGTCCATCTTGTACATGTAAAGAGAGACTCATCTGTTGCTGGACAGTTTGTGTTGGTCGTCCTCTAGTCCTTCATCAGTGGACACTGTCGGCTGGATATTTCGGTTGGTGGAGGAAACAGGGGCAATGTCCAGATTGTCATAATATTGTGGTCAGAGTATCAGAGCTTGTGCTAGCTCCTCTGTGGAACTCGACCAGAACAGGTCAGCCTTCACTTCCCTCATGCAGTGGCGGTTCCTGCCAAATCTCTCAGGGGCGGTTATCGCAGTTGTTGCGATAACTGCTAAAGTGACTTGTTCACTGGACAAATATAGAGCCAGCCATCTAGACAACTGATACATTGCACTGTACAAATTTATCAGGAATCTAACTTGACAGTGTCATCTAAAGTTGAGGAGTTTTATTTGTATCATCACCTCATGTAGAAATACCACCAGTAACCGCTAGATTCATAAAGCTTTTCTTTTGTCTACATACTGTACAGTATTTGTGAAGACATTTATCCAGGAGTTCATTATAAATATTTTATTCATTATAACTATTTTAATAAAGTCACTATGCCTCTACAGCGAATCAACAATCAGCTGTGGTCTTAAAACAAATAAGTCGCCCTCACAGATATTTGGAAGCGAGACCAACTTTATTACTACTCATATAAACTTCTATTTCAGTTTACAGACGTCATACTGACCAGATCGCTAGCTTCTTTCTCTACACGGTTTGTCCGCTCCAGGTATCCATACAGGGTTGTGCCCAAAATTAATCAGTGCCCTATTCGCTATATATTTCATTACATAGTGAGCAAAGAAGGGAATAGGGTAGGTGGAACACTCCTCACCTTGTATATGACAAAAGTACGTTGGAGCGAGCCCTCCCGGAACCCACTAAGAATGAACAGAAGGCTCTGCAGCTCGAAAAAAAGAGCCTTGACTTGAGAGTTTATGAGAGGGGTCTGGGGCAATTTTCCACCATTTTGAGGAACTTTGATACTTAGAAGCAGGGAAACCATCTGGCAGAGCATGGTTAATACATAGACATGGGTTTTTACTGTAGTAGAATGAAAGAAATTGGTGGTGCATCGCCCCATCACCCTAAGGAGAGGACTTTGGTGTCTGCATGGGTTTCCTCTAGGTGCTCCAGTTTCCCCCCACAGTCCAGAAATGCTGGTAGGTGGACTGGCTGTCCAATAGTGTGTATGTATGGGTGTGTGTGTGGTGGACTGTGGTGGACTGGTACCCCATACCCCATGCAGGGTGTGTTTCTGCCTTGCATCCCGTGATTTCAGGGAGGCTCCGCACCCACCGCAACCTTGAACTGGATGAAGCAGTTGCAGAAAATGAATGAATGAATTTCCATGTGTCTCAGGCATGGCTTATTGACAGCTGCACGTACTTTCAGACCCACATTATAAAGTTGTCTTCACACAGTGGAAGGATGGATAGAAACACCTGTATTGCTCTTGTGTCTGAAGGAAGAAGAAAATAATACATCATCTTCAATTATGAAAATCCCAATGGCACCGAAGAAACACAAAAATCCCATGTTTTGGTTTGTGTCAATGTTCTTCAGGTGAGAAATAATTCATAGCAAATTATACCATGCTTATGTTGTTACTGACAATAAACAAAACATAAACATGAACAGAGACTGACTGTGGTGTCTACATTGTCCTTACACTAGTTGCACTGGGATTTGTGTGGAGACAGGGCTAGCAAGGGCACCTATATAAAACACGTCACACTGTAACATAAATAATAGATGTCTGAAACAATGCACCCACTGCATTCAGCAGGTTTCTATCCTATATATAATGCTGTCGGATTATTAATTTATCTCTTTGCTTGGGTATGTGAAAGGTATAAGGTTATCCATGCAGCCGTGAAGGGATGCAGGGCATTCACTGCTGGCTATAACACACTGCATATGTTACGCACTCCCTCCCTCACTCCTCGCCTTCCTTCTCCCCTGTTTGTTTGCCTTCTGTCCTTTTCTCTCCAGGGAGCGTCACAATCAGCAGTGGATGATGGGATAGGAGACCCCCACAGCGACGAAAACATCTGCAGCAACTGCCACATCCAACTTTCATACCGCACACACACACACACACACACACACATACACACACACTCTCTCTCTCTCAGGGCATTATTCAACATTGTATAGAAAGGTGTGAAGGTTTTACCCTTACCTGAGTGACCAGGGCTGCCACTGGCTGGTGAACATGAGTATGCAGCTCGTAAAAACAGACAAGACCAGTACATAAGAATCCTGGACACAATGAGCAATATTTTAAAGTGAATAAAGCCACGTAGTGCCTTTGATTCCCTGCTGTTTTTATATTAAAACATACTTTAAGAGCTTTAGCCTATATTTTCTTAGGAATATGCTGGAAGAAATGAGCTATCTACATAAAAATGTACACTCGTAAGCCACCATATCAAAATGAGCTCCTTCCCTCACTGTACACATGCTTTAACACACTTTAACTGTATTTCTACAGTTAAAGAACATAGTCCACCTTTTATTCATCATCTGTAACCCTTCTCCAGTTCAGGGTCGCGGTGGGTCCAGAGCCTACCTGAAATCATTGGGCGCAAGGCGGGAACACACCCTGGAGGGGGCACCAGTCCTTCACAGGGCAACACACACACACACATTCACTCACACCTACGGACATTTTGAGTCGCCAATCCACCTACCAACGTGTGTTTTTGGACTGTGGGAGGAAACCGGAGCACCCGGAGGAAACCCACGCAGACACAGGGAGAACACACCAACCCCTCACAGACAGTCACCTGGAGCAGGAATCGAACCCACAATCTCCATGTCCCTGGAGTTGTGTGACTGCGACACTACCTGCTGCACCACCGTGCCGCCCGTAGTCCATCTTTTTTTTTTAACTTTTTTTCCTCCTTTCACCCTGTTCAATGGCCAGAGCAGCACCACAAGGCAGGTATGATCTGGGTGGTGAATAATTCTCATTGCTGCAGTGACACTGATATGGTGGTGTGTAGTGCTGGCATGAGTGGATCAGACAGAGCAGTGCTGCACACGAGGCCGGCGTGTCTTATACAGCGGCTCCATGGTGGCCTTTTGGGGACCTGACCATTAAAAAAGCAGAGTGAAATGTGGCTAGCAAAGTATGCAGAACAACACATGGCCTACACTCTGTAACTGTAGAGCTACAACGTCCAGCTGTATGGTCAGTGGAGCTGCTAAAAAGAGCAATGAGTCCAGATACAGTGAAGCCATTCAATCTTATGGCTGATCAGTGTTTAGGGAGTTAGGAGCTATTTGAGATAGACAAAGCTAATATTAAAATATTAATAGAGTATTAATATGTTAATAGAGTAGACATCCACAAAAGCCGCAGCCCAAGAGTGTAATCACCAACAATGAAACTGATGAATAACAGAACTGCCAAGGAAATTAGCATGCCCTCGTCTTATGATCAAATTTGACCGTACCAAACTTTGAATGATTAAGGCCCGCTGTCCGGTCCCTTCCCTCCATCTCGGCCCATTCTCCTCCACCGTTGGCTAGAGGTGGGCCAGAATCCCCAATGCCCCTGGCTTTGCGTTCGTCAGCAGAAACGTCTCTGCTATCGTCCTCCGTGCAAATCCTCTCTACCTGCTCAGCCTTTTAAACACCCTGCCCAAGGACTACAATGCACAATGCACTTTGGATGCAAATGAATGGATGTAAGTGGCAGGGATGGGCCGTGTATGTATGTGTGAACGGTGATGGTGGGGGGGGTGGGGACTAACCTTGCCTCTCTCCTTGTAGCACGAGCAAGTGCCCGTACCTGTCATCTCCGTTACACAGAACAATCCATATCCTTTAGAGTGTGATGACAGCAGTGATGAACCTTTGACCTACCATGAAGAAAGTGAGGGACGGGGTTAGAGACAGACAGAGAGAGAAAAATAGAGAGCAGATGTTATTATATAGACCCACTGACAATGCCAGTTGATGGTGGAGCACATTATTAGCATTAGTGGTGTATGTAATAGGACAGGTACCCTATTGGCTTTGCTGTTGTTGTCATATTTATTAGAGATGACCATGTTTGTTATTTTTATAATAATAATATTAATTAATTAATTCATTCATTATCTGTAACCCTTATCCAGTTCAGGGTCGCAGTGGGTCCAGAGTCTACCTGGAATCATTGGGCGCAAGGTGGGAATACACCCTGGAGGGGGCGCCAGTCCTTCACAGGGCATAATAATATTAATAATAATAATTATTATTATTAATTATCTACTCAATAATTAATCACCAATTCCAACTGCAAGCTAGACCCCTGTGCCACAAGGCTCAGGAGGTGGGCAAACACATGCTTCCTCTGAGATGTGAATAGCCAATCCACCACTTCTTTTTAAACTGTCCCTGATGAAACACCACTGCACATATTAACCCACCAGAGGAGAATGCATAGTGCCCAGATCTGTCACATCAGCTGACAGATACCTGTGTTAGCACCGTGGGCAGAAATATGGGGGAGACCAGGGCCACCCCCCCCCATCCAGAGAGCAAGGCCGATTGCTTTCAAGGCTGCTGAGCCATCGCTGGGGAACGAGCCAGCACCACCAGGGAGCCCCAAGATACCCTTATTAATACATCACAATCTGATCAACTCTTTGACCTTTTAAATGAACAAATCTCATATAAACACAATAACATAATTATCGTTTATTGAGAAACGTCTTCAGGTATCATAATATTATATGTTTACCTTAGCATCCAACCCATTATTCACTTATTCCAGATAATACTGTGGGTGCAGGTTTAGAATGCCTCCATTCTGAATGTCATTCTCCAGCTCCATTATTTTTTATAATTTAATAGAAACGGGAAAAAAGGGACACAGGGTGGTAAATAAGAAATGGAAAACAGAGCACACAAACAGAGGTGGTGCTATTAACAAAAGTAGAGACACAAGCTGAGACTTGACAGCAGGTGTCAGTAAAAGCACTGTGGATGTGAGCTCCTACTGTGAAGCTTACACACTCTCTCTCTCTCTCACACACACACACAGACACACACCTCAGATTGCCAAGAGATGTGCTCGACAACAAAATGTTACATAGTGTGATGGCACTGAATAAAATCATTGGAGGAATTTTGAACAGCAACGACTGCCAGAGTGATAAAGCAGCATCTGGTGTTTGTGTCGAAAATGTTCATTTGGAGAAAACTTACGTGGCAATTCACTAGAATTTATTCAAAGAACTTGTCATTGTTGGTGTTTCTTTTCTCTGAAGTTCTACAAAAGTCTAAAACACACCATTCAAATATTTAATATAATTATTTCCTTTCCACTTATAACAACCAGTCAGATCAAGTTTTTACGTTCCAGCTTCTGGAAAAACTTCAGTCATTCATCCGTCCTCTGTAACCTCGGTGGGTCCTACTCGGAATCCTTGGGAGCACAGCAAGCACCAACTGTTGAAAAAGGACACCTATCCCTCTAATGGTATCAATTCAGTCGTAGAATTTTCTTGACAGGTGCACATCCTTTCGAAACCATGTTTCACAAGTTGTTTTGGGTCGACAACATCAGTGGGTTTTTGAGACATCACCATGCCATGCATTGAATGAAAGGGTATAAAGCTCCCACAGTGTGATTGTGAAGTTCTCTGGAGATGAGGAGCACCGTCTCATAATTCTGGGGTGAGTTGGTATGGCGTTTGTAATCCAGAGCCCACTCATGTTCTCATGGCCGATTGCATCAAATCCTTGTAGAAGTGTTTTATCATCCAGTGTAAATGTTTTCTAGAAGACATTACTGCAGAGAAGATGGAGTTTTAGGAAGAAATGACACTCCAGATAATGTCCCTCAGAGCTGGCTAATGTGAAAATTCTGCTAGTGGAGACTGGAGTGCACTTTGCTGTAAATGAGCACTCACATCCAGGTAAGTACAACAAGCTGTAAGAGCTTCCCTTTCATCTTGTAGTTATTCTCCAGCATCTACCACACCATTAGAGCACCAAGCCTCAACACTTCATTGCATTCTTCATGAATTAAACATGCTCTGGTGAGCCCTGACGATATCGACACATTTCCGCTGTTTGCCTCCCATTATTTTCCACAGCCGGACCCACAGTTCACCTTTGGTGAAAAGGCTGAGAAAATAACAAGCTAGCCATCGCACTTGGACCATTACTCATTCCAGTGGGCCGGAGTGAGTCTTCTACCCCACCACGGCTCTCAGTGGGAGCTGTCGGTGCGTGGACTTTTCCAAGTAGGTGAGCCCCACTCTATTCCTTTCTCAGGAAGTGAAATTCAGGGCTATGATTTAGCCCAGCTATGAGATGGCACCGATGAAATAAATGTGAGAAGACATAAAGAAAATGCACAAAAGAGCAAGCCCTGAGAGTGTTGCGTCTGGAACAAAGTACATGTGGAGGTTGGGGCAGGGGGAGGGGAATCTATCTGTTAATATGCTTATTTAATTAAGGTCTGAGGAAACAGAAATGTGCCTCCTGAAAGCTGTCAGCTATTCGGGAACAATTACCACTGAATTAGGTTTTTATAAAACAACAGAAAGACCACTTAGCGAGCGGAAAGGCTTTCACCTAAATTCGCGAGCAAACCATGCTCATTGTGTCTACATCAAAGTAAAACAAGCCGGTGACAATAACAAAATGATCCCATTAGTGATGTCTCTCCAACTGTTTTCAGAAGCTAATTTCATTTGTATGTGAAGAGTAAGTAGACAAAGTTAAGTGATAAACAACGACAGAACAGATAAACAAACAAATCAATAAACAATCTGCAAAGTGAAAACATCCATATTCATTTTAATCTGGAAAATGGACATTAAACACGAAATTAAAGCTGTAGATTTGTGCAATTCTGAGCACCTTTCATTTGTTTATTTCATTTCCAGTAACATTTTTTTAGTGTGTCCACCATTGACTTTAATTTCAGAGTCCACTCTCTTCAAGTGTTTTCAGTCTCTCAGAATAATCCTCAGGAGAATTTTCCCACAACCTCAAACATTCTTAGACTCTCTTTGCATTTTAACAGGCAGATCTCCCCTTGCTTTGGTTAGAATAGGAGTTTGGGAAATGCTGGGTACCATATTTAGCCTCTGAGCCTGTTTTTTCATAGATATTTCCATAGATATAGAATAAAAAATATTTCCAGAGCAGTGAGTTACTGAAGCAGTTACTTGGTGTTGGTTTTAAAAGTCCTCCAGATTTCACCAGAGTGTTATCAGAAGAAGGACAAAACTACAACCTCACTATGATCATGTGAAAACGTTTTGTAATTCGGGAGTTAGAAACTCTGAATGAACTACACCCAATAAATATAAGACTCACCTCATGCTACAGTGACATGTTTTACATCATTAGTGTCGTACGTGATGCACTCCAGTGAAAGCCTTAACATTTTAAAAGTAGTTTCTGACACTGATTCAGTGCTGTGTGCGATTAACAGTGTATCAACACTCACACCATAAACAACGTTCACTTTATTTATTTATTTCTTTATTTTAGTCTTTAATTAATCCAGGCATGTAATTAAGAACATATTCTTACTTACAATGGCAGCCTGATATTAAGGAAGTGTCATATAAACGTATACATAAAAGCTATCCAGCTAAATGCTATTTTATTAAGTTTAAACACCATAATGCAACAGATTATTCATTCTGTGATACCGTGTGGCACGGTGGTGCAGCAGGTAGCGTCGCAGTCACACAGCTCCACGGACCTGGAGGTTGTGGGTTCAATTCCCGCTCCGGGTGACTATCTGTGAGCAGTTGGTGTGTTCTCCCTGTGTCCGCATGGGTTTCCTCTGGGTGCTCCAGTTTCCTCCCACAGTCCAAAAACACACATTGGTAGGTGGATTGGTGACTCAAAAGTGTCCCTATGTGTGAGTGTGTTGCTCTGTGAAGGACTGGCGCCCCCTCCAGGGTGTATCCTCACCTTGCGCCCAATGATTCCAGGTAGGACTCTGGACCCACTGCGACCCTGAACTGGATAAGGGTTACAGATAATGAATGAATATATTAATACATTTTGCCAAAGAAATTGAACGTTATATTAAATTGATACAGCTCTTTTTAAAACAAGAAGCTATTAAAATGATTAAAGCATGTATATATTTAAAGATATTTGTGTAACAATGTATGTCCCACTAACAATATCATGTTTGTATTGTATACACCATTAATAGTATATTTTACTATATAGGGCTTGGCCCCAAATGTAGAGACACCCCTGCTCACAGTCCATGTAATAATATTCAGTGATGATGAGGTCTGGGCTCCGTGGTGCTATGTCCATTGATAACATCAGTAATTTCTAATGCAGGGGGGTCAAATTCATTTTCACAGAGGGCCACATCAGCATAATGGTTGGCCTCAAAGAGCCAGATGTAACTGTAATACAGTATAAATGTAACTAAATGTAAGCAGATTTAATGTAGAACAAATGTAAATACTCCTTAATGTTAAATAACTCTGAATTTATTGCTTATTCAACTTATAAATATTTGCATAGATGTAAAAATGTTTGCTTGTTGCTCTGTTAACAACATAAATCCTGTTAATTTGTCGGATTAAGAAACTCATATTACTTCATCAATCTATGATCAAACTATCCAAGTGAATAAAGAAAAATATCATCAAACACAAGTTATGACATTAACTAACTTAGCTAGCTTTCACAGCTGCGTCGTTAACTCTTGTGAACATATTCTGCTGCGATCGCAGTTCGCCTTTTAACTCTTGTACAATTTGTTGCTTTTCTCGAAGGTTAACTTTGGCATACTTAGCTCCATGTGTGGTATCAAAGTGCCGACGTAAATTGTATTCCTTGACAACTGCCACCGCCTCAAAACACAAAAGACAAACCGGTTTTTCTCCTTGAAGCACTCACAAATATTCACCCTCCCATCTCTCTTCAAACTGTCTTCCATCGGCATCAATTTTTCTTTTCCAGGACATTTTGGGATCAATATTTGTAGATATTTCTTAATTCCACTTGTTGAAAAAAATCACATTGAAGAGGATACAATGTAATCTAGTGGTGGAATGCGTCGCTTAACATAATCTACATGCATTGTGGGAAATGTAGTTTGAGATCAACACACGCTTTAGAATTAGTGGCGAAATAATTAATAAAGTGTGCATTGACCATAAACTCCATTTCCTACAATTCATGCCGATTATGTTACCAGTGAAGCGACGGCATTAAGCCACTAGATTGCAGTCAATCAGATCTTTGAAGCTCTTGCGGGCCACATCGCATGACACGGCGGGCCTTGAGTTTGACCCATGTGTTCTAATGGCTTCTTGGTGACCATTAGGGTGGTCTACTGGGGCTTGTGCTGTTGCAGGAAGTCCCATTTCATACACCTGTGTGAGAAAACCCTGTACATATCACCAATAGGTGAGTGTGTGATCCCCTGTAGTGGACTGGCACCCTGTTGAGTGTGTTTGTGTGTGCTCTGTATTCACTGAGACCCTGATCAGTATGAAGCAGTTACAAAAACGGAGTGAACGAATGAATAAATCGTTGAGAAAATGAATGACTGAATCTACTTCAAACTTGTGCTTTTCTTATGGAAGTCTATTATCATATCTAATTTTGCTCTAAACCCTAATACCGTTTACACTCCTGCGTCAGAACTGGCCTCTTCATTCTTATTCACAGTGCAAACTACCATTAGCCGAGCTGTCATGATATACGCATTAAAAGTCTGCTTCTTAGTCTAATCGAGAAAGTTTGCACAGCTTATCAAGAACATTACTGTGATAAGGCGTGTCAAATAAAGGCCTTTGGTGCAGGTGTGGGGCAGATTTCCATTAACGAATCTTTACAGCCCAGTACTGAAGACTGTTTTAACAGAAGACAATGTCACAGATATTAATTAGACTTCAGGGTAAAGATCAGGCGTGAGATGAGATGAACATATGAGAGCTTTCATTTGCATTGTACACTCTTCAGTCCCAAGTTTGTAACCAGTAAAAGTGTGGTGTTCGGTGTGGACAATGACAAAATGGCATCCTCTGGAGAGGCTACACATGAGGCTAAGGTTACCATGCTCAATGCCAAGCCACCAGCACTTCTATGGATTGATGGAGCTTCATGTAATAGCTTTGGAATGAGCTGGAGTGATGTGATCCAAACCGAATCATCCAACATTACTATTTAACCTGGCTAATATGTATGTGGCTGAATGCAATCCACTCCTCACAGCCATGCTCCAAGCAGCAAAAGGGGGACAAATTCCTTGAACGAGCAGAGGGGCAGGGGGCATATACGACCTGTTTTCTCTTCACATAAGGGTTTTAAAAGCAATAGGATTAAGGAGGTTTTAATGACTGCGAGAGTGAGCCTTTGGTTTAATAATTGGGGGAATTGTTTGCTTTAAATGGCAATTCAGAAGCCATTCAGGTGGGTTATATTTATATTGATTAACTCTTCTCCTCTGGGCTTTAAAGCAAACCTGCCTTTAAACCTGAACCCAACTGATTACAAATCAAAGAAAATGAAAAGTAATTTTCCAATGAATTACCCTCATTAACAGCTACTATATCTTTTCTCTATATATTTATGTTTCAATTAGACAATAATAATAATAATAATAATAATAATAATAATAATAATAATAATAATAATAAAAATATACACATACCACTTCCTCCCTTTCTATATTCATGCATGCCAAATCCTCCTGAAAGCCTCCTGCCTACAAGAAGGGCTCTGTTGTCATATGAAAATAGAGTCATTGTGTCTAATTGAGGTGTCAGTGATGTGTAACTGGGCTGAATAGAGAATGCAGAACATGGCTTTGAAAGGAGAACCTGCAAGCCCTTCAAAGAGTGGGCCTTCCTTAGAGAGAGAGAGAGACATAGCTGAATGAGACAGCCACACTTCTCTTAATAAAAATGTCATAGTGTGGTCTTCTGAGGAAACGGAGGCGAGGCGGCTGTGTCTAAGACACTGTGTGTGTATTTGGGGAAACACTGGGTTTATGTTACATTCTGCACTTGCCTGAGCCTGTGTTAGAGCCAGGTTCACACACTTTAGTCGTATGTGTGTGTGTGTGTGTGTGTGTGTGTGTGTGTGTGTGTGTGTGTGTGTGTGTGTGTGTGTAAGAGAGAGACAGAGAGAGAGAGAGAGAGAGAGAGAGACAGAGAGACAGAGAGAGAGAGAGAGACAGACAGAGAGAGACAGAGAGAGAGAGAGAGAGAGAGAGACAGAGAGAGAGAGAGACAGAGAGAGAGAGAAAGACAGAGAGAGACAGAGAGAGAGAGAGAGAGAGAGAGAGTACATGTTGAGTGTGTGTGTAAGTACATATTGTTTGTGAGAGTAAATGCTGGATACATGAAAAAAATCCAACACAATGTTACATGTATCCACTGAATGATCACTGAATCACTTGTATCTACAATAATTGGGTTCTCATTCGTGAATCATTCATAAAATCCCCAGAAAACTGTGCATAATTTACGAGTAAATGCACATTCCTGAAAACCTTCTGCCAGATTACTGAAAGCTGCGACAGGGCATTCAGGTTTCTTTACAATTAACATATCAACCACTCTGTTAGCCACTCCGACCTCATTGGTCCACCATGTAGTTGGATAGGCATTTCTGGTTTGTGGACTACTACCAGTTCAGCAGTGACACTAAGGGCTTTAAAGCTCTAGTAGCACTGCTGTGTCTGATCCACTTGTACCAGCACAACACATTTTTAACCACCACGTCAGTGTCACTGCAGCGCTGAGAATGATCCACCACCAAGTCATATATGCTTTGTGGTGGTCCAGTTTATTAACACCCCTGACCATACTTTGAAGATCTACTATTACACAACGCAGTCCATCTGTTGCTCTGCATACTCTTTTAGCCCCATTTGAACCGTTTTCCAATGGTCAGTACCCTACACAGGGCAGATATTACTTGGGTTATTCTTAGTACTGTAGACACACTGATGTCATGGTGGTATATGTCTTGCCCTTGGATAGATATGGATACATTTTGTGGGGTTTTGTAAACAACGTGCCCACCCACTGGCCACAGTATTAGACAAAATGAAGGGCAAATTGAAGGGGGGCTAACAAAGCACTACAGCCTGTATTTGTACTATTCTTTTGTATTTTCATTTATATAAAATACATATGGCACATAATCTTACATGTCAGCTCTTATTAAACATATGGGACCCCATGTCTTGCTAGTGAGTGTGTGTGTGTGTGTGTGTGTGTGTGTGTGTGTGTGTGTGTGTGTGTCTAAAAGTCTGACATGACAGATAACTGATTCCAAGATGAAAGAACCACAGACTTTGTGTGTAGCTTTTAGTCATTTTACTCAGAGAGAGAGAGAGACAGAGTGTGTGTGTGTGTGTGTGTGTGTTAGATTAAAGTGTCCCAAACCTGACATGTATCTGATGAAAGCTGCACAGATTCTGCTGTAGTAAAACCCATGTGCCACCATTCTGAATTCTTCTTCTTCTTCTACTCGTCTTTTTTGCTGCTCCCTCTGACAATCTGCTGCAGTGTGTGGAAGCTGTTCACTGTAAAGAAGTGCCTCATAAAACATCTTGTTGTTCTGGGAATGAATAGAAGATAAAACAGGACGCGATCTGTGTCCCATGCCATCATTCTTCAAAGCACTGTTTTAAGACGCGATGCAGTAATACTCAGAGGACGCTGTGTTTAAACCTGGCCGCTGTGGTTGTCATTGTTTGGGTTTCTTCGGGACCAGGTGTTGATTCTGAATCTTGCCTTGCAGGTGCACTAATGAGGTCCCATGCTCAGCTGCTGCAACCTTCAGAATATGAGCTTAAATTGAACCTGAACATTTTTAATTGGTGCAGGTGCGGCTTCGAAAACATATGTCAGGTCCCCGGACCCTAAGTACTGGTGTACCACAAGGTTGTGTCCTCTTACCCCTTCTCTTTCAGTCTCTACACAAATCACTGTGTCTCAAAAGAGCCAGTTGTGAAGATCCAGAAGTTTGCTGATGCCACCACTGTAGTGGGTCTCATGACCAATGGTGATTAGTCGGCCTACATGAAGGAAGTTGAGCAGCTGGTCTCCTGGTGCAGCAACAACCACCTGCTGCTAAATACCCAGAAAACTGTGGAGATGGTAGAGGACATCAGACACAACCTGGCCTCTGTACCCCACCTTGACATCAACGGAACTATGGTTTCCACTATGGAGTCACTCAAGTTCCTGGGCACAACCATATGACCTGAAGTGACCTGAAGTGGGAGAGGAATATCATTTCCATAGCCAATAAAGCACAGCAAAGAATGCTCTTCCTCAGACAGCTGAATAAACTCAATCTCAAACTCTCATTTCTACAGACTCTGATGATACAGTTTTACTCAGCAATAATCAAGTCCATTCTCACATCATCCATAACCAACTGGTTTGGATTCTCCACCTCATAGAAATGAGCCAAACCCCAGCGAATATTCAGGACAGCAAAGAGGAACATTAGTTGTAGTCTGCCAACCCTTCAGGACATCTACAAAAGCAGAGTGATGAAGCACGATGGCAAAATTAGAGCTGATCCTTTTATCCTGGACATCACTTCTTCCAGCCACTTCCCTCAGGCAGAAGACTCAGGGCCATCAAAACCAACAGCTTCTTCCCCAGAGCTGTAGCACTCAACAAAAACTCTGGACACTTGTATAATATGCATATTTGCACAACTGTAAAATATTTAAAAGCTTTATTCCTGTTTTATAATTCTGTAATATATCACACAAAATATTTTTATAGCACATTTATATGTGTGCAGAGACTAGCATATAGACAACATATTGTCATCTGCATATGTACTAATATCATTTATCCACTAAGCCCCTTGCACATGACACTTTTTGCCCACTTTATTTATGACTATATTCTGGATTTACATAGTTTGATACTTGGTTAGTAGTCGCTGGGCCTCTCTGGCTTGTTTTGTATGTTACATATGTGCACTCACCAAGAGAATTTCCTTGTATGTCCAACATACTTGGCAAAATTCTGATTCTGACTGATTCTAATTCTAATTCTGATCTACCACATCAAGTCTGGGATCAGATTTGGACTTAAGTTTGTTCTCTGGTGATGCCTCAGCCAACCCTCACCTCATTATTAAAGTGAATGTATCCATGGGTTGAACTGACCTGATGTTATTGGCATGGATGCCATATTAGGGACCGGTTGCCAGTCTTCAGATGGGAAAGCTGGACAAATTTATCTCATACACAGCTCCTCTCAGAAACACAGAAGCCCACTGCCTCTTTATGTCAGGCATTGAAGGATCCCACAGTGTAGCATAATGAGGACAAAAACATGGTTATATTAGGGTGACCAGATCTGAGATGGTAAAAAAGAGGACGCGTCTCGCTGAACCTATGTGTGCTTTTAGGTCTTTTACACCTTTATTTGCTACAGAAAACATGGGAATTTCTTTTTTAATTCATCCGAGAACTTACATTTACGTTTCAGCATAACTGCTCGAGATGAGGGTAGGTACAGTAGGTACATGAGCTTTGCCTGATGTAAACAACGACTACTAGCGTGCAGACTGACCAATTAAATGTTTACAGAGAAGGTTATCGACCAATAACGGTAGCTCTACAGTCAGACCGTCCAATCAAAAAATTTTAGGCTACTTCACCCCTTCTCACTCAAGCGAATCAATCGGAGTAGGGGAGGGCGAGACTAGTTTGTGAACGAAACACTTCTCGTAAATTCTATGTAAACTCTAGAAAAACAAAATCCCGGACGTTTGTGAAATTCCGCCCGGACATTTTTTAAGTCTAAAAAAGAGGACATGTCCGGGTAAAAGAGGATGTCTGGTCACCCTATTTATATATTTTGTTAGCCATATTAGCATTTTCATCATAAGATGTAATGGAAACTGTTAATATGTTTGTCTTCAGTGCATTTCTGTGCTATTTTGACCAATATGTGTCAGATATTCATATACATATTGCATGCAAACTTAAAAGCACAACCACAGGCTACATATACTTTTGTCTAGTTCCCCCCACCCCTAAATAATTTGATCTTTGATAGTGGAACAGATTCTTGGAGGATAATGTTTTATTGTGACTGGCAGCCTAAATTATGTCACTAATTTGGTTGAATAAAGCAGTCCTCCTTTTCTGAATATATGAGATGAAAAGCTGAAGCTGAACCCCATTTGTCTCCCTACACCCTTCGTAGGGCACAGTGTAGGTCATAAAATAACGGTTTTTGCACTCATGTAGTGCATAATATGTTAAGAAAATAATTTTTAGTCACCTATACGGTTCACATTTCACTGTCAAACTGTCTGGGTGTAGTATTTTTATTTTCACTACCTGTGATGTACACTATGTATGGTGCTATTTGGGATATGACCCAAGCCTCTACTGACTAATAGGTGAACAAATATCTGTTTACAAATGTGACATGGATAAATGGGTCAGGGATTCATTGATTGTCTGTAACCGCTAATCCATTTCAGGGCTGCGGCGGGTCCGGAGCCCTCCCGGAATCACTGGGCACAAAGTGGGAACACACCCTGGACAGTGACACACACTCACATACTCTGACACTTTTGAGTCGCCAATCCACCTACCAACATGTGTTTTTGGACCGTAGACCACACAGACACAAGGAGAACACACAAAACTCCTCACATTCAGTCACCTGGAGCAGGACTCGAACCCACAACCTCCAGGTCCCTGAAGCTGTGTGACTGCGACACTACCTGCTGCACCACTGTGCCACCAAGGGTCAGGGATCCATAGTTATATTTCTTTCAGCATCTAGATGAGGGCTATTTGTAGATTTGCTTCACTTAAAATCCCTGATTCTCTCCTGAAAGAGTTCCATTTTAAAAATGTAGATGACTAAACGTTTCAGACCTTGTTTGGACAAACATTTAAAAGCATAAGTTGAAGCACACCCTCCTGTAACAGCTGAAATGAAACATTCCACAATCCCATAATGCTTTTCATGTTTGTTGGGCACTAGAAAAACAGTGTGTACTGAGTTCCAATCGAACCCATGGGGCTAACATTTTCGTCAAAGCCCACCTATAATATGTCCAATAGTGACGGATGTCAGGCTTTATCAGTGCGAGGCTATTTACTAGCTCAGTGCTAGTGGGTGGCTAAATGAAATTCATCATCTTATCTTCCCAACATGCGCCTCAAAGACGAACACAACTCTCAAGGTTGGGCAGCTGACAGCTGCTGGCATGGGCCTGAATTAGATACGGTTTAAAAAGGCACATTATTGACTGAACGGCTAAAAGGATGATACAGTATGGTGTATATACAGTGCTGTCTTGGGTCAGTGGCAAGAAGACAGTGTGACCCTGGAAAAGCAAAACAATAAAATAGCTCTATCTCACATCTAGTCCTTAGGGTGTTATCATGGACTAAACTCAACATTATTTGGTTGCTTTTCTTTGGGGTTTTTAAACTGGACGTCTCTGGAACGGTATAGTATTAATTTCAGTGGAGGGACACCGGGATGCTGGATCTTTGTAGCGTTGATCACAGTGTCTTGTTGTTGTAAGGCTACTCTTTACAGATTATATACAGTCCACATCACATTAAATATGCACAGTCTCCCGAAACACAACATATGAAGGTTGAAATGTCATATCTGACTCATATCTGACTCTTCTGATGTTCTACAGCAGAGGAATATAAGAGAGAAATATAAAGTGTAATGTTAGGGTCTCTACAATAATGTCTTTCTAATGTAGTACTGTTCATAAATCAGCTTTAACAGCAACATTTTTAATACAAGTCTTTCATGAAGTTTACAGCCGAGATTTAAACTTTAACACCAAGGATGACCTCTGAAACGCTCGGAATCTGCCACGAGAAGCACTGCAGGTGAACTTGACTTTGGGAAATAATGCGCCGTGCATTTCCACATTTATATTCAGGTTTGTTATTTGCTGTGTTGTTATTATCAGTCAGCAGCATGCTGGTACATTTTTGAAAGTCAAAAATCACTTTCACTTCCCCCTGTTTGCAGTCAGCGTGAATAATCATAAGGACATTTGCCGTAGCCATTTGCTGTTTTAAATGGCTTGTGTTTACATGCATGAAATTCAAGCATCAAGCCTTTTCCAAATGCAGCAGATACATATTTTCTATTATCCAAAACTAATGCATATTGCCACCTTCAGCGGTGGCTGCGTGAGGGACTGCTATGTCAGCAAAGTCGTCGGCTAAAGCTTGAACCGAATCTAACTCGTGTGTTTCCTCAGAACTGGGGAGGCTTCATCATTCTCTCACTTCTGTAGAAATGATGTGGAAAATCTCTACATTTACTGACTATTTTCTGCCCGAGAGGACCCTGCAGAGTCTTTTCAAAGTCACTGAAGTTTGTTCTTAAGGCCATTACACGCTGAGTTTGATTTTATTTTATTTTGTTAATTCAGATGGTTGTAAAGTAATTACATATATTTGTCAGGTTTTTTTTTTTCCAAAAGGAACAAGGTACTATTTTTACATTAAAATTACAGCTTCAAAATCATTGTGAGGCTCCACTGTCCTGTAATAGGGTGCAAAGAGCCTCTGTTACTGCAACTTTGGGCTTAGCACTGCAGAAACTGCACAATGTAACTCCACCCCCTTTAATTTCACTACTGTGCTGTAAATATTTGTAACATTTTGGGGAGCCCCAGGAGCAAAATAATAAAAAAGGAATTACCTAATGTCCCTTTAAATTTGCAATGGCAACTCACTGACCAATCATTGTTGGCTCTGCTGTTGTCATGACAACAAACATAATGGACTGACAATTATTAAAATGGTAGGCTTTTCCTCAAAGTTCGTATCTCCATAGGCAGCTCAAAATGGGTTTTACACACCGTGCATGAGTGCGAATCATGATCAGTTTTATTGCATACAGTGTATATAGATTTTCAAGGAAACATTTTAATTGGTATAAAACCTTTTAGACTTTTTTCTTCAAAAAGGTTCTTCATATTTTGACCTGCCAAAGAGTATCTACAAATTATATTTTCTAGTTTGCTGTTGGAAAGTGCAATGGATTCTCTTATGGCTTCACTTCAGACAGCTAGTATATTTAAGAGTCTAAAACATTAATAGGAAATGTAGGAAATGGCTAGCAGCAGAGAAATGGCTCCTGCAGCAATGTATCACTTCCTTGCTCGTATCCCAGCGTTGTTAAGAGCTTTTCACCCTCTGATCGTAACTCAAAGGATAATTGACCTCGAGGGCCCTTAATGAACATCACACATCACACTGAAATTACAGCGGCCTGTCAGAGGGGCAGTCTTGCGGAACACAGCAACCCTCCGACACCGAGCTGAAGGTCGTGTTCTATCAACCAAACAAACCAAACTGGACCTGGAAAGCATTTTAAGTGAATTAATACCATTAACACAGTGGCACAAAACTACAACACTCCCAAAACTGAGCTTCTGGTTGAGGAAACTAACTTACTTTTAAAGTACTTCTCTCATCACTGAAGCTAACATTGCTAAGCACTAACCTTTTCACCTGCATCTCAGCCAATATCCTCACAGTGTTGTGGACTGTGATCGTGTATTGATTGAGTGCCCTGTGCCGCAGACAAGGATGCCCTTTGTGCTCTAATTAGCGAAGCTTTGAAAAATGAGCGCCGCAGCACAGCAGATCAGTGCATTTGTCAGAGTCTGTGTTAGCCTAGCAACCGCCGCCCAGGTTTCCTTCTGCTGGATTAAGGTCATGATCCTTGAAGTACTGTGTGTAGGAAATGAGCTAAAAATGAGCAAAAGGCTAAGGATAACACTGAGTTGAATCCATTCATCCATACACAAGCTTAGACTGGATGACATTTGATTGGCCATTAAAACGTACATACTGTTAATAATCTGACTTTTTTTTTTTATCATTAAACTAAAAAATAAATGTGTTTCTATGGATATACACTGTATTTGTAATTACACTTAATTACATCAGCCAGATTTAGTCATTTGTTTTATTTTTGTAGCAATTTTTACAACATTGTGGAATAGCTTTCTGAAATCCAGGGCTGTTTCTTAATACCAAGAACACAAAGAACAGACTTGTTTAGAAGAATGTTTCTGAGAAGAATATTCTTAAGAAGTCACCTCACAAGAGCATATTTGTTATTATACCACCATGAATAGGATTTTTCTCACTGGCAAGTCATGAACCGATGCATCCTTGTTACTTTGGACAAACTGAGAACAACATCCAGGTACTTTAATGCACTTGGCATTTGTGTTCTTAAGTATTGGACTGTATCCTCCGCAGTGGTAGACGGCATCAAGGAAAAACATGAGAACATAAGAACACACAAGGAAATATGAGAAACAGCCTGTGTTCAAATCCCAAGTGGGCACAACGGAGGCAATACTGTTAAAACAGTGTCTTTAATGCAAATGACTGAATAGCACCCCCTTGAGGAGCCTTTCACACATGTGTGAGTGAGTGAGTGACTGACTGAGTGAGTGATTGAGCTTTGCGTATAAAGAAACTTTGTTTTAGAATTAATTACTAATTCCATGTGTAAACTACATCTCTCCAAATAATTCAGTGCTATAGTCTGCAAGGGTGAAAGCAGGCCATGCTTTCTGGGAGACGTGAATCCTGCCAACGTTTCCAACGTCAAACTACAACGTCAAAGGACGGCTCAACACATCTGGAGGAACCTTTACTGCTCAGTAATGGTAGGAAAAGAAACACCCGCACAGCTAGCATCGCGTTGAATGATAGAGAGAAAATAAGGCCATCTTACTTTTCTTACCCAACTTACCCAGAGAGAGCAAAGACAATTGTGCTCTTTAGGTGAGGCAATACCACTGCAAACGTCTGGTGATGACTATTCTACAGTACATATCAGACCATCGGGGCGCCGCTAGAAATCTTGGGCCCTATGAAAGAGAGGGGTGAAATGACAAAATGATAAATAATTCAAGAAACATGTTATAGCAAATCTCAAACATGTTTAATTTGCTTATTTTAACAGATGAAATTAGCCCTCAAAGGGCCCCCTATCAGTCCCAGGCCTTTAGAATCATCCTAATTTTACCCCGCTGGAGACCGCTCCTGAAGGCCGTACAGAATAAGTGTGTTCACACATAAATAGTTAATTATCTGTAAATTATTTTTGTCTTTTAATGACTAATATGGGTGGCACAGTGGTGCAGCTCACGAGACCTGGAGGTTATGGGTTCAAATCCCACTCCAGGTGACTGTGAGGAGTTTGGTGTGTTCTCCCTGTGTCCGCATGGGTTTCCTCCGGGTGCTCTGGTTTCCTGCCACAGTCCAAAAACACACGCTGGTAGGTGGATTGGCGACTCAAAATGTGTCCATAGGTGTGAGTGAATGTGTGTGTGAATGTTGCCCTGTGAAGGACTGGTGCCCCCTCCAGGGTGTGTTCCCACCTTGCGCCCAATGATTCCAGGTAGGCTCTGGACCCACCGCGACCCTGAACTGGATAAGCGCTTACAGATAATGAATGAATGAAATGCAGAAAATCATTGGAATTACTATTTGGAATGGTGTCCCAGAGAGGGATTAAGCCTAGTCCTGGACTGTACAGCATTTTGAATTGTGAGTTTCCATTGAAAAGGAGATATAGTCCAAGACTAATCCCTGTCTGGGAAACCAGCCCTTTATGTTTCACAGTCTATGTGTATTCAATAAGGTTATACCTCACTTTAAAGGATTGTGTTCTACACCTGATACATTTTAAAAAAGAGTCATTAAAATTAAACCTGTTCAGAATTTTTAGCTGAGAAGCAGCTTGTGGATTTAACTTGCAACACCCTCACTCACTCACAGTCTCGCTCACTCATTCAGTCACTCATATACAGTACATAGACACTCACATTTAGCAACTGCTAATCAAGGGGATGCTATTCAGTGCTTCACACCAGCGACATTATTTATCATTGTTGTTATTAAAAATAAAAATAAACAATAATTCCGGACCTGGTCTAGAGACAAAATGGCCACCAGCCATTGTACTCAGTTCATCTGATGTCAGGACCCACCCAGAAATAATAACAGTCACCCAGGAGTATGTCAACTGTCAGTGGCTACATTTAAGAGCTACATGTAAAACGTCTGAGACAAGGCCTTAATAGAAAGTGCTTGGGATTCCTCAGCACATCCCCACACCGTCATCCATCAACTTTCACCATATCTGAGAGCTGAAGCTTCCACAGCAGACACTGCTGCAGGCTGGAGGAGCCTATATCATGTAAATGGCAGAAGTTGTATGGGAGTCTAGTTCCTTGTAGCACTGAGGAGATATCATAGCGTCAGCTATCGAGGTGCTAACCATTTAACGTCATCAATGTCAGAGTGGGGAGTTGGTGGAGGGAGTTAGGGGGGCGTATGATAGACAGAACTGCCAGATAAGGGACACATAATCATTTATTCAGCACAGCGAGGGGGATATGAGAAGAACCTTATGAGCCTTTTCTCTCCTCTGGGTGACACCTGTGTCTTCATCCTGCATTCACATTACCTGACCATGATTCATTGGGCGCTGAAGAGGGCCATTATCACGGCTGCTGTCACCTCTCCACACTTGCATTTGCATAGTGGCTTTCTCAGTCATGGATGTTGAAATGCATTGTTTTGAAATGCCAGGTTTGGACCATGGTCTTTAGGGAGCTTGTCCCTCTTTGCTGTATTAAGCTTCTTGTTTAGATATTGGACCATTTCTGTCAGGGTTTGATAGTGTTCAGCCACGTGAGGTCAGGTACGGATGTTGGCGGATTAGTTCTGGATCACAAACACCATTGGACAGACATTGGACGATGCTCCATCGCTCCACAGAACACCGTTCCACTGCTCCACTGCTTTATTCCCATTGTATGTTCTTCTATGGAGATTAAGAAGCTGTGTTTGTGTGTGACTAATTGAACATCTGGACCCATTGTTTGGTGCATCTTAAAATATTTGGGCCCGAAGTGTACATACACCTCATTTCTCTGTCCTTTGTAGAAGAGGTGTACCACAGATATGTTTTAAACCGGCTTTTTTATGTTACTGCCTGTGTCTCGTATTTAAAGCCCTGTGCATTACATTTCCTCAGACAGCTTGGTAATGCCAGCCTTGTCGCTTCAGAGTGATTTGTGAAGCGACAGCCGTGGCCTGATTGTAATTTTAAAGCGCTGCTTGGTGAGTCGTGAGGAGAGATGATTTAAAACGGCTGATTTCTGAGGTCTCCAGACTTGAAAGTGCACTGGTTGAATTTCCACACATTAAAAGCCCTGTTTTTGAACACAGTCTGAGTCTGCAGTTGATGGGGGGAGTAAATGGCAGATTCTGCATTTCATAACGAATGCTCTCGCGCTCTGTTTTTGTCGGACGAAGTTGATGAGGATGTTTAGTGAGGCATGAGCTCTGGGCAGGAAAGAGCCATTGAGTCATTACAGCTCATACTTTACTACAGTATTCTATTATGCCTTTACTACAAGAGGGAGAAGTGTCTGTGAGAAGTGCTATTTTCTGCTCTGACATGGTTCTACTTGCTTCTTGCGCCATGACCCCACACTCTTGAAGCCCTTACTCTGAACCTTTCATGAATTGCTCACTCATCTCATCTTTTAAAAATGTATTGAAGACCTCTTCACACTGTGCTGTAAAATTTGCATCTATTTCACATCATGTGCTTAAGCGTTTCTAATAAAATGTCCATTGAATGTAGTCATAGATTCTCAAGCACGCTTTGTAGACTTGGTACAAATAGAGTTCGGTGGAAAGTCAGAGACCACCTTTCTTTTATTGAATGTCCATTCTAAAACAGCCAGAATGTAAATATTATTGTTAGTGTTAAATAAATACATAAAGTCATTCATTCATTCATTCATTCATTGTCTGTAACACTTTTACAGTTCAGGGTCATGGTGGGTCCAGAGCCTACCCGGAATCACTGGGCACAAGGTAGGAACACACCCTGGAGGGGGCGCTAGTCCTTCACAGGGCGACACACACTCACACATTCACTCACACACTCACACCTACGGACACTTTTGAGTCACCAATTCACCTACCAACGTGTGTTTTTGGAGTGTGGGAGGAAACCGGAGCACCCGGAGGAAACCTAAATACATACATTAATTAGTTAAAATAAAAAAAATAAACAAACCCCCCTGAGATTCTGAAGCAATTAACCACTTAGGCTTGGCAGATTGCCAAAATCAACAGGAGACAGGAGAAAAACAAGATCCACTTTTATTCCATATGTTAAAATCTATTCCAGGTTTGTGTCCATCTTTGTAGCAGACCTAGAGAAATGAACAGTGGGAGATTGAACGCCTTTACCACACAAATAAAAGTTCCCCTTGATTAAAAACAGTCGAGGCATGGTCTTAAGCTATTTGCTGCAAAATTACTGCCTCCTATAATTGAATTAAACATTGTGTTAAACCGTTATCACTTATTATGGACCGTCCAGGTGAAGTTTTTTAATGCATATTGCTGGTGGCTGCTGAGAAGCGTGTGATGGATGGACAGAGAGCCTCAGTAATTGCTTTGAGACAAGCAAAATAAGGCACCGCAAATAAACCGGGATTAAATTGAAATTGAATGGCTTTCCCAGGAGGTTTCAAGAGTTCAAATATAAGTGAAGCAACTTTTCAGGCTCAGTGGACAAGTGGCTTTTTTATAGCTGAAAGTCATTATGTTGGTTACATCTTCTTTTAGTCTAATTGCCTACTGTGTACCATCATGACAAACAGACAAAAATAAGTCTCTTTAAAAGAGAAGTTTAAAATCTGGGTGAGAACCAGGCAGATAAAATGTCAGAAGCAAATATAAAAATAATAATAAAAAAAACAAGAATCCATGAGTCTAAAAACTGATTGAAAAATCAAAAGGCATAAGCCAGACAAAAAGGCCAAAATTTACCAAAAAAAGTAATGAGAAACGTTCATTAGAAATGCTTAGAACTGAAGCAGAAGTAACACCCCACAAAGTACTCGAGAGGAGGCAACATTTGGACGTGCAGGTGAGGTCAGTGAGTGTTGTCATGGTAACCCCTTAGTATTTTGGGCGTGAGGACCTCTGGTGTCCAGGGTGAGGAAGACACATCTCTGACAGTGGTATAGTCACCACAGTCTGATCAGGAACACCACATTATACCAATAACAGCCCATGAGTTTTTGGATTTCAACTGGTCTTCGGATTAGAGCACCTTCCAATTGCCATAAACGCAAGTAATACTGAAGAAACTAGGCAATGAATGCTTTTACATTCTGTTTTTTATTCCTGGTTTTGTTTTCCACGACCAGACCAATTAGCTGCAGAAATACGATTAGCAGACACTGGAGAGATATCAACTCAAACTGCTGCCCACTGGATGCTGCTTGGCTTCCACCATATCTCTGCTTTTAATTGTCCATCTGTCAGAGCAGTGCAGAAATCTACACTACCTCTGATTTGCTTGCATCAGAATCCAAGTTCCTCTGTCAGTTCTGCTGAAGCTGGTTGGTTCCATCACACATTTCCTCTGGAATCTGGTTAAGAAACACTTTGATCAAACCATGATCATTACTACTACAGACATGTACTTACTTAATTTCTCATTTGCATTTGTGCGTAGTAAATCAAAATAATGACTACTGTGCGAAAAGCACTGATGTAATTGGTGTACCCTGAGATAAGGGCTAATGTTTTAACATTTTTGTAGTACGAAGAAATCACATTATTACTGGAGATATTTGTATTTTTAATGTATTGCATTTTGGGAAACAATAATAGACTGGACATTCTTCTGAAAACAGATGGGAGGGAAAGCAGAAAGTTATTTGTTTATGTTTGCCCTATTTACCCAGAGCCTTGATTGGTCACTGAAGCAAAGCTCTGTCCTTATCAAAATGAAAATGAGGCCCACATTTCATGCTGTATAATATAGTGAAGGGTCGCCATTTCCACTGAATTTTACACAGGATTTCTTGCTCTGTGCATGAATTTTCCTGGAAATGCATTCGTTTCTGCCTCTGATGGAAATACCACACAGCAGCATAAAGCCAACCCCAGTTCAGCAGAAGTTCAGGAAAAAACTCATCCAGGGAGTGGACAAGGACGTACTATGCAACACATAGAAATGGAGAAAGAACAATGTAGCCAAATTGTCATTGTGGCTCAGTTTGGTCACTTTAACACACTTGGATGAGAACACTAACTGCTGTGTAATAATAGCTAGCAGATGCTCACATGGTGGGAAGAGGGAGAGCAATCCTCCCCACACGGAGACAAGGCCAGTCATGTTGCAAGTAGCACCTTAATAAGCACACCATTGTTTTTATTGGGCCGACTTCAAAATGGCCGCCATGTTGTAAGGTGTTCCATGTAAATGGCCCACCCTGTATATCAGTAATAATGAGGGCTAGCTGTTAATCGGTTTGAGGAAATCCAGATACAGGTATTTCGTAATATTGTAAAATTGTGTATAAAAAAACTTTTGATACTTACTCTCAGAAATGGAGATGAATGACTGGCGGAGAGCAAACAGAGCAAATCCGACAGAACGAAAAAACTATTAATAAAAAGAAAGAACAAGATAACTTTCCTACAAAGTGAGAAAGTGTGTGTCTTGGACTCAAAGCCCCCAGCATGTGGGATCAGCGGGTGGTAGCCCATCTCCCAGAGAGCTTCCGAAATTTCCCGCTGAGTTTAATTACGAACTAATAATAACACACCTGTTCCAGCTAATCAGTGTTTTCAGGAGACCTTCACTAGCCGCGTTAGACCTGCTTGTTTGCGCTACACGCTCTCAGAAATCAGGGGCTTCCATTCAGCATCAGAATGAAGAGTTTATGCAAGCATCTAATCACCTTCTCTTCAGTCAAACACTTAAACAAGGCAAATGCTGATGTGTTTCTGAGGTTAGAATGTGGGGTAACGTCTGGAAAACCTAGTTATGAAGATTTATAAAGATTATAAAGGTTTTACTGCTGTTATGAATTCCTAAAAGCTTCTATGTGCTTAAGTATTCTGCAATGATCAGAAATACCCTTCCAGGGAAATGCTGTGTGACTGGACTTACACATTTCAAAGACAAGAGCAAGAATAGAGGCGAGCTATTAGATGGTTGTGTACTGTATATGGATTGTCCTTCATGCTTTCTGTCATTAGCTGGAGAAAGCAGGGGTGCCGAGGGTGCTGGGGTGTAGGGAGGATTAGGATGATTCCAAGCTCCCAGAAGAAGCAGTGGCTCACAAAGATTATACCTTTGCAATATTTATTTATTTATTTATTGCATGTGACTTTTGGAGCTTATGGAAATGTTCACAAAAAAGCTTCATTCACTGAATGCTAATTAAATATTAATTTTAGATACAGTGCCAAAGCAAATGTCATTCTGTCATCTCCTCCGTGACCTCCGCCCCTCCCTCCATCTTGCGCGGTGACAGTGCTCAGTGATTTAGGTCGAGATTTTGGTTTCTAACTCAAATGAAGCTAAAGTCACAGTAGGTTATAAAAACATAAATGTTGCAGATATTAGACTGAACAGCCACTAAAGCACATATTAAAGTAGAAATATGAGAATATGAATTTCAGTGCATTTATTTCATTCATTATCTGTAAGCGCTTATCTAGTTCAGGGTCATGGTGGGTGCAGAACCTACCCGGAATCATTGGGCGCAAGGTGGGAACACACCCTGGATGGGGTGCCAGTCCTTCACAGCGCAACACACAAACACACACACTCACACCTACGGACACTTTTGAGTCTCCAATCCACCTACCAATGTGTGTTTTGGGACTGTGGGAGGAAACCGGAGCACCCGGAGGAAACCCACGCAGACACAGGGAGAACACACCAAACTCCTAACAGACAGTCACCCGGAGGAAACCCACGCAGACACAGGGAGAACACACCACACTCCTCACAGACAGTCACCCGGAGGAAACCCACGCAGACACAGGGAGAACACACCACACTTCTCACAGACAGTCACCCGGAGGAAACCCACGCAGACACAGAGAGAACACACCACACTCCTCACAGACAGTCACCCGGAGAAAACCCACGCAGACACAGGGAGAACACACCACACTCCTCACAGACAGTCACCTGGAGGAAACCCACGCAGACACAGGGAGAACACACCACACTCCTCACAGACAGTCACCTGGAGGAAACCCACTCAGACACAGGGAGAACACATCAACTCCTCACAGACAGTCACCCGGAGGAAACCCACACAGACACAGGGAGAACACACCACACTCCTCACAGACAGTCACCCGGAGCGGGAATCGAACCCACAAGCTCCAGGTCCCTGGAGTTGTGTGACTGCAACACTACCTGCTGCACCACCGTGCCGCCCCTTCAGTGCATCTTTCTTCACTCAAAGGGAATTTTTCTGAAGAGCCAACCAGTCCAAACATTGTACACATAAGACCACCCAGCTTATTTCTTTATTGAGTGATTGACTGTGGGCTGCCTTAGTCTCAAAACATAAGATTAAACAAGCTCTCCTGATTTTGCATTTATACATAATAAGGGCAGTTATGAAAACGGTTCCACCACCTCATCTGTGCATCTCCAGTCACTGCACCACACACACTTTTATGTGAGCATTCAAAAATGGAGTTAAACAAGACAAAATCATACAACTGACAGAACTGATCAAATATAGGAGAACGAGAGGCGAAATATGAGAGAACTAAGCATAAACTGTAAAGATGAGAGCTGAGAAATGAGAAAACCCAGTCAAAATGTTGACAAGGACCGCCGACAACTAAAAAAACAGAGCAAACCTGTGAAAATTAGAGAACTGAGTAAAAACAGTGAACTTGAGAGCTGAGAAATTAGGGAACTGATGGAAATATTGGAAACAAGACTGAATAAATAAGAGAGCTGAGCAAAAACCATGATAATTAGAGCTTGGTTATGCGTCGCTAGTGGTGCCCCTAATGTGCCTCCTTCTCTAGAATTGTCATCTGGCAGAATGTGAGTGAATTACAAGCCAAGCCCATGAGGAAACAGGATACACTGGTCAATCTCAGCAAATCAGCAACAGTGACAGCTCCCTGAAACGTGTCAGTTGCCAGCTGATATAGCCTGCAGTCATAGCACCTGAAAAACAGCTGGTACCTGGATGGGAGACCTCAGAGAAGCTTGGCTGATGACAATGGGCCAATTGAAGTGGTCTCTGGTCTGTGTGGATCCCCATGCTATGGACACTGTACTGAAAAAAATGGCACTGTCCTTCAGGCATAAAACTAAGGACATTTCATCAAAAAAGAATTGGGTGTGACCTCAATGTTCTGCTAAATCTGTCACTCACTTCTGCCACCTAATCATCTCCATCCTCACATAATAAACTGATGAATCATTGCCCCTCGTCCACGCTCTAAAGCTGGTGTGTGGTGATCGCTGTTCATGGGGCTGCTGTACACTGGAGGTGGTTGGGGGGACTAGAAGTGTAGCTGTCATTAGTTAATTCACTCAAATTGGTGAAACACTACTAATTTTTATCAGATTTTTGAAAAACGAAATCAGATTTTAGTTTAACACACAGGATACGTGTTTACTGGACCTTCAGCTTTTACTTCTAAATGCAGCTACACTGTAAGCCCGGATAAGTTGAGTTTACTTAAAAAATTTGAGGAAACCGGTTGCCTTAAAAAGTTAAGTAATGTGCAATGAAAACTTGAGTCAGTTTAACTTAAAATGTCAAGTTGTTACACCTAAAGGTTAAGTTGATTTAACTTTTTTGTTTTTGTTATACCAATTCCTTTACCTAGTGATTCTACTTAATATCTTAAGTTGAAATAAATTAAATTGATTTCTACTTTCTTCTTACTTCTCTTCTTTTTAATCCTATTTAACTTCATTATTGATTAGAAATATTAATGGAAATATAAGTCAGACCAATACAGTTCTTTTTGTGCTTTATTCTTTCCTTGAAATATAACATCAACAAAGGGACATAATGCACTACCCTGAAAATTTGCTCGCATAACTGAAACCTTCTTAAGCAATTCCACACAGAATTAGCATTGAATAAATCACAATCAGGCTTAGTTGCTCAAATGGTATACAAAGTTGTACTCACAAATATAAAAAATTAGAGAAAACGACCTTTGAGAAAATGAGCTAAATCTTAAATCTGAGCTAAAGCTGTCCTGACATAGATAATGTGGCCATTGGGAAAGAAAACAGACAGAGAATATGACTTCTCTAAACTTATGCTTCCTAATGACAAAATTCTAATAAAATTACAGCCAAACAGGTGCGCACACAAATTTTAGGCCATATTGTGTACACTGCAAACAGTGCACAAGAGCAAAAATATAAATAACAAATTTTGTACATGGAACAGTAACCTTCCTGAATTCAGTTAGCAAGCTGATTTCTTAAAGTTTGAATTTTGGGTGGCAGTTCACGACTACCCAGGTTGAGCATTAGCTGCTGAATAAAGCAGAAAGTGTTTTTCATGCCCTTAGGGTAGTTCAGGTGAAGAGCATAGATGAGACCAAACAGAAGACAGGTGGCCTGGGGTAAATTGGCCAGGTCATCCATCACCACAGTGCCTTCCAAGATGATCCCCACTTTGGATGGGTTTACTTGAGGGTGTTCCTGATCAACACAGAGGAGTCCCACTGAAGTTTGGCTGTATGAGTCCTTGTCAGTTACATCCTAACAGAAAAAATTAAATTAACAAACAAAACAATCAAGTTAATTGATGTGTTGTCCACCAAATACCAGAGTTGCTTTGAATTGCCATATAGAAACTGGAAACTGCCATATACATCTGGAAACCATGTAATTCTGTCCAATAATGGTTTGAAGAATTTCAGGCCTGTATATTTACTATTCTGGTGTATATGCGTCCTGTGTTTTAACACAGATTTACCCCTCCTCAGCATAAACTAGTGCAGAATCCGATTTAGATTTAGTTTATATCAATCTGTATCTTTGATACACTTCAGAAGAATTGTTTACATGATTTTACCAATTAGCCCATATGTAGTCAAATAACTCATCAAAAAAGTTGTGATTAAAATCCAGATATATCTTTAATTTAAATTGCAGGTGTAAGACTAACATTACTAATAAACTCTGGAAATTTACTGTCACAAAAACATGTTTAACAAGTACATGCTGAAACCACCTCACTCAATCGGCATACAGAACACAAAATAAACATTTATTTGTAGCTAACATGGGGCAGCCATTTCAGGCAGCTGGTATTACGTCTTTCCTTACCAAAATGTATTACATAATTTTAAAAGAAACAAAAATATTAATATAAAAAAAAGAAAAAAGAATGATTGCATCACAAACTGCATAACGACATTTTACACAATGACCCTGTGCTCCAGCCTCCCACAGTCTGAATGTGGAACAGTAGCAGCAAATGAGAATATAACCCATTTTTTTTTAGCTTAAATGTATAAAGTTTTCTTTTTTCTTTTTAAACTACACATGTGTTTGATAATGAAGTGTACATAATTTGTGGATGTTTTTTTTTTTTGGACAATGCCCTTCCATTAAAGTAATTCTGAAGACGATTTTGAAGTGTAACAGTCAAAACTATACGATTAATGGTGTGTATATAAACAACTGAAAAAAAATCAATAATAGAGATGGTCCAAAAACCATTGGTTGGGCAACCAAATTAAATATTTAGTAAAAAAACTAATATTTTATAAAATAATAAAATAAAATTCAACAGAAAAAATGAACATTTACAACAAATTCAATTACTTACAAAGGATGTCTTGAAGAAGGTAGAGGGATCATCCCCCAAGATGATTGGCAAGCCCCGAAGACAAAGGCATCTGATGTCTGCAGGCTCAGTGGTCTGCAAAATGCAGAACACAGCAAATGTTAGTTAAAGAAGCGTATGAGTATTTATCTAAAAAGAGTCAGAAGAGATGCCATGAAAGCAAAAGACACAGGGAGATGACAAGAGAAGAGATTAAAGAGAACATGCAGGGAAGTAGGAGAAATAAGATTAAATGGAGACTCCAAAGTGTCCGTAGGTGTGAATGTGTCTGTGTGTGTGTGTTGCCCTGTGAAGGACTGGCGCCCCCTCCAGGGTGTATTCCCACCTTGCGCCCAATTATTCCAGGTAGGCTCTGGACCCACCGTGACCCTGAACTGGATAAGGGTTACAAATAATGAATGAATGAATGAAGATTAAATGGATAGAAGGATAGACTTGACAACTCACCTTTGTCTGTCGTAAAAGGTCAGCCAAAAGCTGACCAGCAAGTCCTTTCTTCTTTCTGAAGAGGTCCATCAGCCTTGGAGAGAACTCGTCAAGGGCATCAAAGAACTGTTCTTTGAGATTTTTTCCTACCACTCTGGTGAACTCGCAATATACCTAAAAAATAAAGCAAAGCAAACCATGCATATACCTGTGGTTAAATGTGCCCAATATATGACCCATTAAGTGATGTGTCACACAACTTTAACCAACACAAAGCCATGACAAATGTAAGCACAACTGAACATCTACTACTACAAAAAAATGATTCAATATATATTTATAATACAAAAGACTACCATCCTTTGTATTGACAATACTTTAATACTTAAAACAGTCATACAAACCTGGCTTTCTGTAAAAAGTGCTGGCCAGCGATGTACCACTTGGCTGATGGCAGGCTTGTCTCTGATCATTTCTTTTCTCCGAAGAGCAAAAGTTACATCCATTTCTTTCCTAACAAGAGATTAATCTTTTTTCCTAACAAGAGATTAATCCTAAATTAATCGCTGGTCGAGTTGGCAGAAGAACTGTAGCAGAAACCGCCTGTTAAACTGGTATAAACAAAAAATGCCGCTCAAAAAACAGCGCGTTCTGGTGAAAAATATTCGTCGACTTTGTTAAACAAAGATTCCACTTTACAAAGTCGGTTAAAAATCACTCCGCCACACTTCTTGCAAAAGCCTTCAACAGTTGAAAAACAACACGTCCGTCAACAAGTAAAAGCTTGACATTAAAACAAAATCATCTCTGCTCGCAAACAGCCTAGTCTACCAAATTATATGCAGGACTGCGTAATACGCCGGTCACACTGGTTGAAATGCACCAAAACTCCAACTTGCCTGATAACGTCTCTGGCCTGACGCGCCAAAAGCAAGCTGAAAAAATAAAATGGCGGGGTTACACGTAAAAAGTCCCCAGTTTTCTGTTAAATTACCTTAATTTAAGCTTTTAAGTTAATCATTTAAAAACGTACAAATTTAAGTTCATTAAACTTAAAACTGTTAATATATTTAAATGTGTACTAATATGAGTATAATGTACTTACATTTGATAGTAATGCAATAAAACTTAAACTGTTAAGTTCAATGTACATAATTTTTTTAAGTAGATATAAAATCCGGGCTTACAGTGTAACAAACAGTCCGAACACCCAGCTGTCTACAACATGAAGAGCCCCTTCAACCTTAGGCTTAATTATTCAGTTATTATTAAATCTTAATTACTATTATTGTGTAACCACAACTGATGATTTAGTAATAAATGAATACATGGTAATTGACAAGTAGCTGTCATTGGTTTCTCCCACTGTTCTCATGGTACAGGTGTAGGGGCTGGTGCCAATGTTAAACATCTGTTTAGGGCATATTCAGCCTCATATACTGGAAGATCTTGACGGTGTTTTTAAAAGTGTTTCTCACCTTATGTCTTGAATTCCTTATCTCTCTCAGTCAGAGATTTCTGTCTGTGTTCGGTCGTGGCATTTATCTTTCCTAGTCTCGGGTAACGCACTTGCTCCAACCTGTTAGAGCAAGGAAACACAACCATGTGTGTACGTTCAGCAGGATAGTGCCCAATTTCTCTGCTATGTATATTTTCTATATCTTTATTCATTCACACACACAACCAAATATATTCGAATATGTGTTGACATTGAAACACTGAATGAAATATCATCAGAGATTACTATCAACCAATTTTGTTACATCAGCTAAAGGAGGGCATACACTGCAGATTTAGCCCACATTTAGGCTTGATTTCATCATAACCAACGAAAATGGTAGTTACCTGTCATGCGGTTTCAGCATTCATTCATCTTCTGTAACCACTTCATCCTGATCAGGGTGGTGAGTATGGAACCTAACTGGAATCACTGTCTCATACATCTGGTCATCACACACTCACCCAGTCACTTACAAGCTCACACCTGTGGACAGTTCCACCCACTTTCGTGCAGCCAATCCACCTACCAATGTAGGACCTGGAGGAAACCCACACAGTCACTGGGAGAACACACCAAACGTCTCACTTAACGTATTGGGACCCCAGACTTGAGCTGAGACTTGAGCTGTGTGGCAGCAAGACTCCACCGTGCCTTCCTGCAGTTTTAGCAGATTCATGTAATCTTGTCTCACACAAACTGGAATCATTGGGCGCAAGGCGGGAATACACCCAGTCCTTCACAGGGCAACACACACTCACACATTCACACACTTTTGAGTCGCCAATCCACCTACCAACTGTGTTTTTGGACTGTGGCAGGAAACTGGAGCATCCGGAGGAAACCCACCCAAACTCCTCCTCACCCGGAGGAAACCCACGCAGACACAGGGAGAACACACCACACTCCTCACAGACAGTCACCCGGAGGAAACCCACACGGACACGGGGAGAACACACCACACTCCTCACAGACAGTCACCCAGAGCAGGAATCGAACCCACAACCTCCAGGTTCCTGGAGCTGTGTGACTGCGACACTAACCTGCTGCACCACCGTGCCGCCCACACTGACCAGACAGAAGCAATTTGTGGTTCTACAATTAGAGACTGCAGTTTGTCTGTTGTTCTGCATACTCTGTTTGCCCCTTTTCACCACCAAAAAGCACCACAGAGCAGGAAATAATTAGGAGATGAATCATTCGCAGTGCTGCACTGACACAGCAGAGCTGCTGGAGCATTTAAACCCCTCAGGGTCACTGCTGGAGGGCGAATAGTCCACCAACCAAATCTACCCAAATAATACCTGCCCTATGGTGGTCCTGTGAGGGTCCTGACAATTGAGCGACAGGGTGCAGTGTAACAGATCGACTATTGTACTGTATTGAATTATAAAATGCACATATACTGTCAGTGGAGATTGAGTGTAGACACAAGAAGGTGGTAGTATTTTTATAGCCGATCATTATATATACTGGCTTTGATTTGTTTGACAGGGTGGAATTTGAAGGTAGAAACAGGCTGAGCGATGTGGACATTTACAGAAATAAAAAAAATCACTTGTCTTTTCTAGTGTTAGCAAACTATGATGTGACCATAAATCTAATATAATCTAATCTCCTCCAACCTCATCTCATCTACAATAACAGTTAAACTAAAGTCTAATATTTTCCGCTCACGTAATCCAGACCATCTATGATCTATTTGCAGCAGGTTAGAGTCGCAGTCACACAGCTCCAGGGACCTGGAGGTTGTGGGTTCGAGTCCCGCTCCAGGTGACTGTCTGTGAGGATTTGATGTGTTCTCCCTGTGTCTGCGTGGGTTTCCTCCAGGTGACTGTCTGTGAGGAGTTTATGTGTTCTCCCTGTGTCTGCGTGGGTTTCCTCCGGGTGACTGTCTGTGAGGAGTGTGGTGTGTTCTCCCTGTGTTTGCGTGGGTTTCCTCCGGGTGACTGTCTGTGAGGAGTGTGGTGTGTTCTCCCTGTGTCTGCGTGGGTTTCCTCCGGGTGACTGTCTGTGAGGAGTGTGGTGTGTTCTCCCTGTGTCTGCGTGGGTTTCCTCCAGGTGCTCCGATTTCCTCCCACGGTCCAAAAACACATGTTGGTAGGTGGATTGGCGACTCAAAAGTGTCCGTAGGTGTGAGTGTGTGACTGAATGTGTGTGTGTGTCTGTGTTGCCCTGTGAAGGACTGGCGTCCCCTCCAGGGTGTATTCCCGCCTTGCGCCCAATGATTCCAGGTAGGCTCTGGACCCACCGCGACCCTGAAGTGGATAAGCACTTACAGATAATGAATGAATGATGCTGTAAAGCTTCTGAACCTGTAGTGATTACCCTGCAGAAACATTTCACCTCAAACTTTTTCTCTTTCTGTTAGAGAACACCTACATTTGGGAGGGACAGCCACTATTTGCTAGCTGTCTCGCAATATTTAAAAAAAACAATGAAAAGATCACAACAATGAACTGCATATTGCTTGTCACTTTGGTTGTTTTTAATATTATTTTGATTGCTGCTACACACAGGGTTTGCGTAAACATTCACAAGCAATTTAAATGCAAATGCTTACATATAACTGCAGTTATATCTGGCCAAGACAAACGGCGGAATCGTTTACCTTATCATTCTCGCTAAGCAAATGAGACATTAAAAATGTAAGAAAAATCCTCTGTAATGCAGCAGTGCAGAATTTAAACGATATATTATTATTTGTTTACTGTCTAATGTTGCTATAAACTCTGTGGTATAGACGAGACACAAACAGAGTGCATTTATCAAGTGATTATTATTTCACTGATGCAGAAACTAATATTGTTTTCAGAGCCAGTTATGCTAGGTGTGCTAGCTCACAAACGAACACCAAAACAAAAGTATTTGCAGCTTAATGATCTACAATACCATAAGTCGGTAGGTTGGGTACTCTGTCTCTTACACACACACACACACACACACACACACACACACTGAGTCATAAAAGAATGATCAAAGTGAATTGTGCTATGAGAGATTTTTTTTTCTGTATTCCCAAAATGCACTGACATTCAAAAACATATAGCAAATATTTCAGAGGGATGTCTCAGGCTTACATATTGTCATTTCAATATAACAAACACAAACACACACACACACACACACACACACACACACACAAGTGACATTTCAGCATCTCTTTGCTTAAGATGTTTAATCTTGTCCTGAATCTCATGTGTTTTTCTTTAACACCTTGATGTGTCAGAGCCCTTGCTGAATCTCAGTGGGAACTTTACATTCAATTACATTCTGTGTGGCTGTGAAATGTCACGGAGAAATAAAGCCTGGCCCCGTCCAGCTCCAGGCCTCTGATGATGGAGATGTGGAGTGGTGGTAGTACGGTGGGAGAATGGGGGTCTTCTTTGAAAGTCATATAGAGTCTCCTCAGTGCAGGACAGAAGATCCTCATTGTTTGAAGATTAAAAACATCTTTATTTCCAGGTACTACACAGAACCATACGCACTGCTCCACTGTTGTTGTGTAACTGCCCAACGAACGCCATGTTTGTTAAGCGCTCTGAGCTGTTGGAGGATATTCATTAATATTCATTCATTCATCTACTGTAACTGCTTCATCCTGAACATACACGGGACAGGGGGGGCAGTCTATCACAGGGCATCACACACTCACTCATTCACTCACATCTGTGGACAGATTCACACACTCAGCCCTGCACACGTGTGGACGGTTTCACAGTTTCACTCATTCAGTCACACACTCACTCAATCACTCTCACCTCTGCACAGTTAAGCCACCTAACAACGTGTGTGTATGGACTGTGGAAGGAAACCGGAGCACACTGAGGAAACCTATAAAGACACAGGAAGAACACACTACACTCCTCAGAGACCGTTTCCAGTACTGAGGAGGCAACCTGTATAACCCCTGTGTCACCCAAATATATTTATCATTTTTATTTATAATTTATTTTATACCTAGTTATGTCGCGTCTATATTTTTCAAGTTTATTTTGGAGATAAGTCACTACAGATAAAATAATTCCTAATCATTCATTCATTTTCTGTAACCACTTCAATTCAATTCAGGGTTACGCAGAATCACTGGGCGCAAGGTGGGGGCACACGCTGCATGGGTTACCAGTCCGTCACAGGGCACCACACACTCACACCTATGAATGGATGGAGGGAAATGGAGCACCCGGAGGTGAACACATCCAGCTCCTTACCGACGGTGTCTTGAATCTATAGTTTACAGGACCCTCGAGCTGTGTGACAGCTACCTGTTGACCACAGTGCCGCCAAATTCTTAATTCTGAGATTTAAATATAAATAACTGTTTACTTCAACAGTGAAAACCTGAGAATGAGAGAGAGAGAGAGAGAGAGAGAGAGAGAGAGAGAGAGAGATATGGGTGAGACAGAGAGATATGGGTGAGACAGAGAGATGAGTGAGATGAGGCGAGAGAGAGAGAGAGAGAGAGAGAGAGAGAGAGAGAGAAAGAGATGAGTGAGAGAGAGAGAGAGAGAGAGAGAGAGAGAGAGATGAGGGAGATGAGGGAGGGAGAGAGAGAGAGAGAGAGAGAGAGAGAGAGAGAGAGAGAGAAAGAAAGATGGGTGAGATAGAGAGATGAGTGAGATGAGGCGAGAGAGAGAGAGAGAGAGAGAGAGAGAGAGATGAGTGAGAGAGAGACTAGGAGATGAGAAAGAGAGAGAACGAGAGAGAGATGAGTAGGGAGAGAGAGAGAAAGAGAGAGAGAGAAAGAGATGGGTGAGAGAGAAAGAGATGAGTGAGAGAGAGAGAGAGAGAGAGAGAGAGAGAGAGAGAGAGAGAGAGAGAGAGAGAGAGATGAGGATAGTGAAAACAGTGGCTGGGGGTGGTGCAGGAGCGAAAGACCGGCCGACCCCGTTTTATTACAGGTGAGTCAGGTGGAGCAGGTGAACCAGGAAGTGGCGAAAAGAGAAACCGCGAAAACAGCGCTTCACCGCCGCATTACACTCCGACATAGAGTGTTTCCCGTATTTCTATCTGTTTATTACGTTAATGTCCCACACTTCACACCATGGCGCACAGCTCTGTTCTGTACACGAAACTGCCCCGGGATCCGGAGGAGGACACACAGAGAGCGCGCGCAGCCCGCGAGCCCAGTGACGACGAAGAAGGGGAAGATGAAGCAGTGACTGTTTACCTCAGACAGTGAGTGACGGCGCCTCTGAGAGAGTCCGCATTTCACTCTCGCACTGTGGAGGGCATTTGAAGGCGGACTGGAGGCTATAATAATTCCATAGTTTTCTAAACATAGGCTCCAAAATGGTCGCTAGCTAACAATCAGTGTCTTCCCTGTCGAAGAAAACGTCCCCGTCCTTCTCTCGTTTCTGAGCTAATTTACGTAATCCCACACACGAACTACAGAGCGACCTGAAGTAGACTTAAGTGAATACACGACGTGAGGAAGAAACGTTATTTATTTATTTATTTCCATTTATCCTTATATTGGGTTAATATTTCACACTTTAAACGGATAATTTAAGCCTGTTCAGTAGAAAACGAGCTGAGGGACGTTTGGCTTTTTAGACTAAAATGATTTCTCATGTAGTCAGATGACGCAAACCTGACCAGTTGAAAAATTGCTGAGGAAATTTCCTATTGGACAGTCTATAGTTCTGGTCTGGCTAACATCTTAATCTTTCTCTGAGGAAAACTCCCCTGGAGTCATATCCACCAAGAACTAATCTTCCTATTGTGTAATGTTTAGGCCTGGTTTCTTAGTGGTGTTCCACAAAGCAGTTACACAGATAATGTAAGCCCAAAGTTGAGTACAATCCAATAGTAATAAGAACAGGCCAAAAACATTTCTCCTGTTGGACAGGCTTTGCTTTGGAAATTTTGCTAAACTGAAATCTGTTTGTGGATTAGCCACCTGAGGTCAGAATCTCCGTTGAGGAAAATATTTTGTGGCCACAATTACATTGGACAGGACAGGTGCCTTAAAATTGTCTTGGATATAACTCAATATAACTCAACTCACACAGATCCATATCTCCACCCACTCCTCCATCATTCACATGCTAATGCCTTAGACCTGTGATGTAACAAAAGCTCTTTGTCTGAATCCACCCATTTCAGTCTTTGGAACATTTTTAAAAAATTGTTCACTTATTTTTTTTTTTAATTTGGCAAGTGTAAAAATGAATGTGTGCAGACATTTTTAAAATAACAACATTGCTCAGTTATAACTCTAATGTAAAGAAAATAGTAACAGAATAGGAATAGAGTACATCAACACTGATATATACAGCAGCCTCTTTTCTCTAAGAAATATATAAGAGGGACACTCTCTTTTAAGATGTTCAGAGGAGAGCTCCTCCGTGAATGACCCATAGTGGAGATGGACTTTGTGTCCAGTTCTGTGATGGCACACTTTGTTTTCAGCTGCAGTTACTGAGTGGATGCGTAGCAGGGAGGATCAAAGCAGTGGTCCATCTCCACAGAGATCCCCCCGGCCTTCTCTCAACATCACAGCAGTGAATTGAGCTCCGGAGAGAGTTGGGGGGGGGTGGGGGGGGTTGACGTTTAGATCCCTGCAACTATCTGCTTTGTCTCTGTGTTTTATTCATCTGTGGATTTCTATCTTTCCAGACTTCAGAAGTTTCTTTCATTCTTGTTCGTCTGCTATTGTTATTCCTCTCGTGTCCACAGGCTGTCCGATGGACAGAATGGAAAAGACATGAAGAAAGAGACATGGATTCGGGTGATCGTGGCTCTGGTTCTGCTGGGCGTCATCTTCGTATGCCTGCTGTATGAATGGAATGGGTGGTGGTCCGACCCTGAGGGACTAGAGAGTGGCCTCAACAAAGATACCCAGACTCTGGAGGATCCTCAAAATCACCAGGAACATAAAGGGGATGAAGTAGCTGGCCATGAAGTTAGAGATGATCACCACAGCACCGATCGCCTCTCCCACGAACATGCTTCACTCTACCACCATGGAGTTGTCCTGACGTCTTCAGGTTTCTATATATTTTAGAATACACACTGATCAGCTACAGCATTACAAACGTGATCATTGGATATGCTAAACGACTAGACTTTAACGACTAGATTGTTACAACTTTACTTCAACTTTACTTCAACTTTACTGTCATTGCTTTGTACAAATACAATGGCAAATAAACGTAAAAACGTACAAAGCGTAGTATTGTGCAGTAGTAATTGTGCATAAGTGATAAATACAGTCAAAATTAAATACACAAAAATAACTTAAGGAAGAGTGTGTTCTAATATTGCTCTAATTACAATAAATATACAAAAAACAAATACTGACTGTAATAAATATGTAATTATCTGTAATAAAACAGGTAATTAGTATATATTATTTATGCTGGTACAGTATTGTCATTTTCTCTACTGTTCTTCCAGCTCCCTACGAATTATCAGAAAATTTAGAGTTTAACATGATTGCTATAAGCTGCCAGGTAAATACATGTGTATAATTTTTTTTCTCACTCATTAGAATCACAGAAACATGAGCTATACGTTTGTATTCACTTCAAGTTTTGAACGATAGAATTTCAGATCAATATATTTCTTTGGACTGTTTTTGTAGCTGTTTTAATGAAGCAGTGTTGTTGTGTTTCTGCAGTGGACTGCTCCAGGTTGGGTAGAGAGCTCCTGCAGGACGGAGGAAATGTGGTGGACGCAGCGATTGCTTCTCTGCTCTGCCTCGGAGTCGTCCACCCACACACAGTAGGAGTAGGTCAGTAGCCTGTCCTCACTTCATCATCTGCAAATCAAATCATGTAATCATACACAGCCATAAACTGGAACAGTTCCAAGATCCACAAACATGGTTCTACTTTAAAACCTAATTTATTGCAAATGGCCGTTTAGGTCTTCTGACTTTGATGATATTACGTTTATTAGAAGTGGACATTGGGGCTTATCTAACACTGATGCAATTTTGTTAGATACAGTAGGAACATTCAGTCTGCTCTGCAGATTTATTCCTAGAAATCCCTCATGGTTTAAGTCTAATGCGTTGGAAATGGTCAAGTTTGCAGTAAGTGTGAATTTTAATGACTGTGGGTTTTAGTTATTCCTCTGAGAACTGAAGTATGTAAGCATTAGTACTGCATCTATCTCTAAAGTGAAAGATAGTTTGTGAAAGGTTAGAACAGATGCATTTATTGCTTAAAAAAACACTGGAGCTTGTTTAATCATCGTAGAACAACATCAATTCCATTAAAGTGAACAGTAACCAATCTAGCTTGTTTATTATAGAAATATGTCTTGGGTAAATGCATGTTTTTAATCTCCATTACCTTTTAATTGTCTTTCAGAAGGTTACTGAAGGTCTAGAAATGACATCTGTATGCTTAATGATAATTGATTATCCGCTTAATATTGTAATTAATGGATGGACAACCTTGAATGAGACCTTGCAATCTGAAAGAGGTGATGGTTGTTCAGCGGCTTTTTTAATAAAACTTTGTAACTTCCATTTTGTGTTTCTTTTAAAGGTGGTATGTTCTCAGCCATTTTGTACAATCACACCACAGGATTGTTCAAGTCCTCACGATCAAATGCACCACAGCTGCCCTCAGCCCCGTATGGGGTTCCGTCCTTACTCCAGGGCGTCAGAGCACTGCATTCTCGGTACGGACAGTCAGAGTGGAGCAGGCTTTTCAGGGAAGCCATTGTTCTCGCAAAGGAAGGCTTTCTCATCGATGACGTCCTGGGCAAAGCCTTGGAGACCCATGAGGATAAAATCCTGCACTCAGAGCTGTGTGATGTGTTTTGTGACATGAATGGCCGTGTGAAATCAGCCGGTGTGCTCGTCTCCAACCAGAACCTATCAGAGCTCTTGCGGGTGGCTAGCCTAAATGAGTCCCATTTCCCAGAAACCCTGGCCATGAAATTGGCCGAAGACCTCTCGGCACGCGAGGGGCCCGCTTTCTTAGCCGCCCTTCAGCGTAGCCATGGAGAAATCAATGACTCCCTTATCGCGCAGGGAGAGAAATACACTGTCCTTTCAGCCGGCTCCCCCTTCGCCAGCCCGATGCTATCTGATATATTAGAGCGAGTCAGGGAGCAAAGCCTTTCCTTTGAGAACGGCGCTGAAGATTTCAACGGGGCTGCTACTTCTTTCTCCAGCCTCTTAAATTTGACTCAAGGACTCAACGATACAGCTCTAGCTGAGATGAACTCGAAGCTCGTGGAGTTATTTGCTCTCAGTACACGAAGCAGCCACATCGGGGTGCTGGACAGGCAGGGAAACTTTATCATTATGTCCGCTTCACTGAACAACACATGGGGTTCTGGCCGGTTCTTACCATCCAGTGGAGTTATCCTTAGCAGCTTTGTGTCAGATTCCTCAGACTTGCCTTATTTTAACTACCCTTTGGTTTTAAAGACCGGCAGTGATGGAGACAATGAGGAAGACGAGAGTGAAGTAGTCGTCATTGCCACCACTGGAGGGCTTTCTGCCTTATTTAACGCTGCCATTCTCTTCCAAAGGGTTCACTGCGGAATGGCTTCTTCAGATGCCATCAGTAGCCCGCTCCTCCACGTACAAGAGGGAATATCCACAGCTATGACCATTTGTCTGTCTTCCATTTCAAATAACATGGACGTTTATAGGCTGGCTTCAGAGACAGATGGTGAGCTACAGCAGGTGGATGGGTGCTCAGATGGTTCCCTCTCCATGCTGCTGAGATTACACGCTGAACATGTTAGTGCATATGGAGCTCCTAGTACGGATGGCCACACTGATGGTTACTGAAGGAAGAATTGCGTAATAGCAGTGTAAAACTGGGTCATTATTTTTTTCCATTTTGAAGGTCCCCTGTACTCTCTCTTCAGATGTTTATATTGTGTCTGGTGAAAGCAGGTGTGCGGGGTCAGGGAGAGGTCAGGGTTAAGGTTATAGTTTTAGGTTGAAATGAAGGTTAAGGTTAGTGTGAGTGTTAAGAGTTTTAAGGTTTTATGGTTTTGTCCGTTTCTAAAAGATGTCAATAGGAAAAAAATGTAAAGTAAATTGAGTAGAATGTAAGTGGAGAGAAGATCTACAAATCATCTAGCAATGATCCTCAGGCCTTTGATATACTGTAACTGACCTGCCTTTACACCTCTCATTCAGCCATCACTTGTTTAGTGCCCAATGTTTTCATTCATTCATTCATTATCTGTAACCCTTATCCAGTTCAGGGTCGCGGTGGGTCCAGAGCCTACCTGGAATCATTGGGCGCAAGGCGGGAATACACCCTGGAGGGGGCGCCAGTTCTTCACAGGGCAACACACACACTCACACATTCACTCACACACGGTCACTTTTGAGTCGCCAATCCACCAACTACCACCTACCAACGTGTGTTTTTGGACTGTGGGAGGAAACCAGAGCACCCGGAGGAAACCCACACAGACACAGGGAGAACACACCAAACTCCTCACAGACAGTCACCAGGAGTGAGAATCGAACCCACAACCTCCAGGTCCCTGGAGCTATGTGACTGCGACAACTACCTGCTGCGCCACAGTGTCGCCCCATATATATTTTTTATTTTTTCTAATTATTGGTGGCGACAATTCAATAATCGCTGGATATTGGTGGGTACACGTCACCTCCGTCCATGCTAATTCTACACCCTTGCCTCAAAATATCATCACAGACACTAATGGCAAGTCTTTACCACATCTGCAGAGTACAGAGTACACTGTACACAACAAAACCTGCCTCTGAATGGATTGCTATAGACAAACAATCTAGAACGGGCAGAGCCAGTATCACTGTGGTAGAATGTGATTTTGGTAGAATGCCCTTGCGTCACCTGATCACCCTAACAAACAAACTGCCCATGTCACTCTGATTAATAGCATTTATAAATATCATTGTATAAAAAGTGTATGCAAATACTTGTAAATTAATGTTTATATCATATTAATGTAAATATAGTAACTATAGTCATTAACAGTATTATTATTATTGATATTATTAGTTTACAGATATAGTACATTCTCTATATAGGTCGCAAAAAGATTAAAGAGCTTTTTACTAAAGCTGAAGAGCTTCTTCCCTGCAGGAGGCGGATGGAAATTGTAACAAGAACATTTTTCATTTGCACCAGTGAATCTTCAGTTATTATCCAGACTGCATTTAAATTATTACTCTCAAAACGCTCTGCAGCACCCAGACTTTGCTGCCTGCACCTCGGGCATGTGGGCGTTCCTAAGCCCATTTTTCCCCAAAAGACAGAGAAAATATAAAAATATATGAATGCAGAGTTTGAATCCCAGACTAACATTATCAGATGAGCTTTAAGTTTGGTACAAAAACAGTTTTTGGTTTGTTTTTTTGTTTTGTTTTTGGTTTGTTTTGTTTTTCAGGGCAGGAGGGAGAAAAACAGACATGGCAGATTTGGATGGAAATGATGATCATCTATAAATACATTAGTTTGACCCCTTACTTCTATCGGAATCTACCTGCAGATTAATGTTGAAAAGTGAATCACATGTGTTGCTGCTGCAGCTAATAGTTAAAATAACTAGTAATGGTGAGCTAAACATGTTACACAAAAACCTCTCAATCAGACCAAAGCCACTGCATAATTCTGTATGGTGACTACTGGCTGGTGTTTGCTAGGCTCTTAGTTACAGAACTAAACTACAGAAACATTGGGCACTGTGAGGAGTTTGGTGTGTTCTAGCTGTGTCTGCGTGGGTTTCCTCCGGGTGCTCCGGTTTCCTCCCACAGTCCAAAAACACACGTTGGTAGGTGGATTGGTAACTCCAAAGTGTCTGTAGGTGTGAATGTGTGTGTGAATGTGTGTGTGTGTGTGTGTCTGTTTTGCTCTGTGAAGGACTGGTGCCCCCTCCAGAGTGTATTCCCAGGGTGCGCCCAATGATTCCAGGTAGGCTCTGGACCCACCGTGACCCTGAACTGGATAAGGGTTACAGATAATGAATGGATGGATGGAAAAAAAAAAAAAAAAAAAAAATATATATATATATATATATATATATATATATATATAAATTAACACAAAGTTACAGAAACGGTTAAATCACGTTCTCTACTCAAGTCCTACCTCCCCGTAACACATATGGCCAGTGTGATTGGCTGTGCTTTTCCCTGCTGTCATGTGAGTCTCTGTAGTTTAGTTGTGAGCACCGCCAAAACTGGAAGGAAAACTTTCCAGTCATATGCTAGTATTATTACTGTGCAAGACTCGTGGGTGAGACATGGGTGTCAAAAGCTAGTGAGGACGGCAGCAAAAAAGAAGAAGGTGGACATAAGGTAGATTCATAGGTCCCCACCAATGTCAAGTGCAAATCTACTCCATTGTTTTATGATCATTTCTCAGTGGAATCTACCGCAAACACGTAATTCTGCAAACACAAAGTCTCAGACAAAAAAGTGTAGAGGAAAAACCATGGCCATTACATCACATGAACCAGTCTGGGCAAACTTATTGAGGATCTGAATGCGGTTTGATCAGGTTGGGAGAGGTCAATCTCGTAGCATCGGTATGCCAAATGACTTTTGTTTTAAACATGATTGAGTCAGTGGCTTTTCATCTGAGTGTTTTCTGTGATTGAAAAACACTGGACTATTGCGTTTTACCATAATAATGGAGAAATTAAGTTATCGGAGCCAAATAAGATGAACTTAAACCAATAATCACTTTGATCTACATATGTACAGTGATCTATAACTATGTCAGCAGTGTCAAAGGTCATGGTTGGGCAGAAAATGTATGCAGGATGATATTTGCCTAATGTGCAAATGACCACAAATGACATTAGCTTTGCTGCTCACGTGCTCTCTGCTGTTCAGACTGGTTTGGCCAAGCAGGCGGACAGCATCATCTGCCTCCGGATAGCGGCCTGCTTGTTATATTAATTTAGACGAGTGTGTGAGGCATGTATATTGATGGCTGGCTTCACACAGCGGGGTCTTATCAGAGCGCTGCTGCCTGGGGGCTTACCTGTGTCCCCTTTCCCCTTTGATAAATCTTGATTTTGCACACAGCAGGTGAGTGGTCCTCGCTGATGGAAAAAATTGCTTTCTTTATTGCTGCAGAGGCAGATTTTTTCTCCCACCCCGTTTCCTTTGATTGTAAAAGATGTGGTCTGTCTTCGTCGGCTTCTGCCGTCTACTTTGATTTTGCTTCCCCGGGTGCACTGTAGTGTGCCATTCCTTGCCTCTGCTTCACTGTTCTAAATCACCAGTGTCTGGCAAAAAACAGTGGGACAGAATACATCAGGGTTCAAGCCATTCTCTTCCAGAATGTGCCACGCTTGCTTTCAGTTCTGTCTGAAAACACTACATTTGGGGATAAACAGCTGGTTAAACTCTGACTACTAATTTTTTTAACTTGTGTTTTAAAAGAGGACGCAGTTTTGTGTTGTGCACATAATCGTAACTCTGAAATAATAACTTTTTGAAAATGAAAACATGTTCTTAACTTTCATGTTGGGTGGATTATATAATGCCTTTTCATCGTAATTGTGATAAATTGCAATAAAAATACTTTCCTGAGTAAAGCAGGGTAACATGAAGCCTATAGGTAACAATATCATCATTGTAAAGTAATGACGTAAACTGTACAGTAACGTGTAGCTGATTTGTTATCAGACCAATATGCAATTCATTTAATTTATTTACTTTGTCAGTGTAATTTAAAATTATATTATTTTTAATCTTATTTTGTTTGTTTTTACAAATTATTTATTTTCTTTTATGCTACTTCTTAAATATGTTACAGTGGAACCTCTACTTACGAACTTGATCCGTTCCGTGACCTGGTTCGTAGGTGGAAAAGTTCGTTTCTCGAGTCAATTTTCCCCATTTAAAATAATGGAAAAGCAATTAATGTGTTCCAGCCCCCACCCCGAAAGTCACCCTTTTTGCACTGATTTTTGACTGTTTACAACACTCTCAAATTAGTAAAAAAAATACATGTAGCATTAGTAAAAATAAAAGAGAAAAATACAGTGGTAACAGTAATAAAATAATAAAGTTTTAAGTGGTTACACATCGCTACCTTGAAGACGTGACGACTGGCTGGAGGAGTAACACATGCACTGGCTGTATGACGGGAGGTGGGGGTGGGTGGAATAACGGAGAGTAGGTGGGTGAATGTGGGGAGACGAAACGTAGATACGGCTTAACTTAGCATGAATTTCGATGTCTGCTATTTACACTAATGCTAAATTGCTAAAGCTACAATTTGCTAATCTTAAAAGCTCACTCAAGTCTGGGCGCTGGGAGACTCGCCTATTGGGGTCAGTGGCCATTTCCAGCCGCCGGCTCAGTGGAGGCTTGGGTTCGTTTCTAGAGTCATGGTTCGTTGGTGGAGGCAAAAAAATATTCAAATGCCCGATTCGTATCTTGGAAAGTTCGTTAGTATAGGCGTTCGTTAGTAGAAGTTCCACTGTATTTATGAATATGTTTTCAATCCTTTTCTAACAGCATCAGAACATCTTCAGCTGCACAAACCAAAGAATGCACACTGCTGCTTTCAGCACGGTCTGTTCTGTTGCCACGTATTGTAGTAGTGTCACATCTTGTGACTAAGGGTATTTTCACACGTGCACTTTTAAGTCCTGTTTAATCAGACTCTGGATTGTACTCACACTTGGTGCGGTTTGTTTTGGCAGGTGTGAAAGAAGTCATCACAGTCGGATGTGGACCAAAACCACTGTACCAAGACCCTTTAGAGGAGGTGGTCTCTGGTCCCAAAGAACTCTGGTGTGATTTGTTTCTGGTGAGACCTCAATCTGAACCAACTGTAAGGTGTATGCAGCAAATGGCTCCCACAGCCAGGGGGCGCTGTGTTTATTGGATGCAGTAGAGCAGAACTAAATTTAGACGCTAATCTGAGATATTGAACAGAAGCATGCACTTGTTATGAGCACAGGAAGAAGGTGTTCTGTGTCCCGCCTCCGTCAGTTCTGACCAATCGGTGATGAGAACTTTCTCATGCAGTTTGTGGTGATGCATTTTTGGTGTGTTTGGATTATTACTTGTGTGAAGCTTAACCAAACCAAGGGGAAACACTCCAAGATTACAAACTTCTTAACTGATTCAGACCAGAGCAAATGAACTACAGTTGTGTCCTATGTTTGGTTTGTTTAGACGCATTTGTTTCTATATGATTTCATACTTGAAACAAACCTCACTAGAGTTCAGGCCGTCTCTGTTTGTTTGATGTGCACCGGTTTGAACAGAAGCTTTCACACTTACTCTAACGAACTGCATTAACAGAGCAATCACACCAGGGTTCATTTGAATCGAACCAAAGCTGAGCAGTATAAACACATCCTTAAAGAAAATGAAACAATGTCGAAAAACCAACATAAACAACAATAACTATGAGGTAGGGCGGCACGGTGGTGCAGCAGGTAGGGTAGCAGTCACACAGCTCCAGGGACCTGGAGGTTGTGGGTTTGATTCCTGCTCCGGGTGACTGTCTGTGAGGAGTTGGTGTGTTCTCCCTGTGTCCGCGTGGGTTTCCTCTGGGTGCTCCGGTTTCCTCCCACAGTCCAAAAACACATGTTGGTAGGTGGATTGGCGACTCAAAAGTGTCCGTAGGTGTGAGTGAATGTGTATGTGTCTGTGTTGCCCTGTGAAGAACTGGCACCCTCCAGGGTGTATTCCTGCCTTGCGTCCAATGATTCCAGGTAGGCTCTGGACCCATCACGACCCAGAACTGGATAAGGGTTACAGATAATGAATGAATGAATGAATGAATGAAAGTATGAGGTGATTATTCACTAGAACAGTTTCAAAGTGCCTTAGTGTGGTTTCTACAATCATCTGTAACTCAAAGTGTTCAGTTGGGTTCAGGTCAGACATGATTTACGGCAGTTTTATCGCTTATACACACATGTAAATAAATATGACAAGGTTTTGATTCAAGAGGAACCCTAAGATCTAGAGAAGCTGATGATAATCTGATCCAAATACAAAGTGCCTTTATATCTTTTACAGCATGGATTTTTTGAGTTCTACATTACAGTTCTGCCTGAATGGTATTGCCATGTTCTAACGCTAGTTCTGCCTTTTTACAAACATTGCACTGAAGCCTTAAAAAGTTTAACATATGTGAATATGTATGTGGAAATAATTGTATTGCATTGAAATGACTTGCAAAATCTGTGTGAGTTTGTACTGAATGTCATCAAAGTAAACAGTTTTTCTCTTGCTTCTCGAGATGAATTCTTTTCTTCCCGTGGCCTGCGCTGCATATGGGAGTGGGCTGTCCGTGTTGGAGCAGTAGTTGAGTGGCGTATCTGCTCATTCTCTGTGCTGCAGTAATACGTTCTGCTGTCACTCTGCTTTCTCCGGCTGCCGACATATGAATATTCAGCTTTGGCTTTCCGTTAAAATGTCGTGTTTATCTCCGCCCCTCTCCGATGCTGTGCCCAGGTGGCTGCCAGCTCAGCCTGCTGCTGTGCCTCTGTCAGAACAACTCTGGTGAAGAGTGGCACATGATGAATATGGAATAACTTATGTTTTACAGCCCTTATATAGAGTCGTGCAGCACTGCTTCACTACAACTCACACAATGAGGACATGGGTTCCACAGGAGTGTGTATATTTTCACACAAATCAGCCATAACTTTGAAGCCACCTCCTTGTTTTTTCACTCGTTGTCCATTTCATCAGCTCTACTCACCATACAAGAGCACTCTGTAGTTCTACAGTTACAAACAAATGTAGTTAATCTGTGGCTCTGCATACTTTGTCACTCTGTCATCCTGTACTTCACTGATCAGGACATCCACAGGACTTCAAGTTCATTGGAGTGGTGTTGTGTTAGTGTAGGTTGTGCTGGTACAAGTGGATCAGACACAGCAGTGATGCTGGAGTTTTTAAGCACTGCCTCCTCTCACTGTCCACTCTGTTAGACACACCTACCATGTTGATTGAACTTATAGATGTAAAGTCAGAGACCGTGGGTCATCGATTGTTTTTTGTTTATCTTTATTAGTGATCACATGATGCTAACAAAGATAAAATATAGGTTAAGCATAGAAACATTAGGTATTGATGTTATGGCTGATCAGTGTGTTTACACAATGGCAGCCGTGACTTTAAGGTTGTACAAAATGAAGATGCAGTAGTGAAATAAAGTACTTTCTCATCCATCAATATCCACAGCTGAAGTGCCTTCAGCAAGGCACATAACCCCCAACTGCTTCCTCGGTGCTATGGCTGGCAGCCCACTACTCTGGCAGTGTGTGCTTTGCGGAAGTCCCTCTTTAAATGTGTGCCGTAGGACTAAACTCTCTGATTTTGGCCGTTTGACATGTGGTAGCAAATTGGACATCTCTGAGGTCTTTGAGTATCAATGACATCTTTACAGCGGTGGCATTAGCAGTGGATTATTTGTATCACTATAGATTAAAAGTTCATTATCAAAGGCTAGGCAGCGCCTCCAGCAAGATGTGGTAGTAAGTAATCTGTTGACATGGCTGTACTTAAGCTGGTCTTTCATGTGCTCAGATGCCTATTCCTGTTATCCGCTTGTCATTCTTTCCTATCAGCAGGGGAGCCCAGAAATAAGGCCTGGGCTTCACAGAAATTCACTCAGCCTTCGTTACTGAGAGATGCTGAGAAATCTTGTTATGCGACAGATTTGGTCTGTGCGTTTTGAGCGGATATGAATAGACCAAAGAAATTTTCGTGTTTTTATAACAGTTGTAAAAATAAAATTGTGAGAAAGAGTTCTTTGGAGCAGTGCCATGGAAGAATTCTTTCGGTTTCCTAACAAACCTTTCAGTGGAAGTTTTTTAAAGAATCACTTTGGTGAGTGAGACGTGTGAAGACGAAGAACCACTAATGGAACAGATTGGAGGGTTTAGCTTGAACTATACTTTCAAACCTTGAGCATATTAAGTATCTTACTTTTTATTAGAGCACAGCACTGCACTAATTCAGAGACACTCTTGTATTCAGTGTCCTCTCAGGCTTTGATTATAGCAAGCTCTTATATGAATCTAATGTACACACAGCCTCCTCCCTTAGCATTATCTTTTATGTAGTTGTGCCTCTAGTTTGTAGATCCCTCATCCAGTGGTTTTACCTGATATTAGACCATATTAATTGGGCATTTGTCCCTACCCTATGTAAATACCACTATTTTTTTTTTTTACAAAGCATTACCATAAAAATTGAAACAACATTGCTGTGAGAATTTGATTGTGTTAAATATTGATGACACCAATTCAAGAGGACAACACTATGGGTCTGAAAGAACGTGGAACTGTTGAGAAGCTGACGCTGTGCAAAGGAAACGCACAAAAAAGTTTCAAATCAAACTAGTGTTCTCAGAATAAGACTTCGGTAACACTATTTTTAGTTTGGTTTCTTAACTGTTCATTAACTATTAACAAGCAGTTAACGATTAGTTTATTGACATTTGATTAATCATTTACATGTGCTTACATATAATAAATATGTCTGAGTTCTTGAATTTGAAAAATGATTTGTTTTAAAGCATCAATGTGTAAGTTTTGGTATTTTTCCTCCTGGGCTCCCCCTACATTTGCAGAGCATAATTCACTTCAACAGCACTGTACTGAAATCAAGGGGAAGATGATTTCCCACTTTCCAGCAGAAGTTACAAAGTGCCGTTCCTGTAGTGCTGAGCCCAGAAGAGCAATGACCTAGGCTCTGTGAAGACCTTTGGCCTGGTGGTTAGGGAGCTGGGTGTGTAACCGGAAGGTTGCCGGTTCGATCTCCAGAGCTGGCAGGTCATGACTGAATTGCCCTTGAGCAAGGCCCAGACTGGTCCCTGGGCACTGGCTGCCCACCACTCTGGTCATGTTATTCATTGCCCCAAAGTTGTCACTAGTGTGTGTAAATGTGTGTTAAATGCAGAGAACACATTCCTCTGTGTGCAAGCACAGTGGCCTTTAAAGTGATTCTAATTCTAGTGGAGGGCGGCACTCTAGTGGAGTGGTGCAGCAGGTAGTGTCGCAGTCACACAGCTCCAGGGACCTGGAGGTTGTGGGTTTGATTCCTGCTCCGGGTGACTGTCTGTGAGGAGTGTGGTGTGTTCTCCCTGTGTCTGAGTGGGTTTCCTCCGGGTGCTCTGGTTTCCTCCCATGGTCTAAAAACACACGTTGGTAGGTGGATTGGTGACTCAAAAGTTTCCGTAGGTGTGAGTGAATGGGTGAGTGTGTTTTGCTCTGTGAAGGAATGGCGCCCCCTCCATGGTGTATTCCCGCCTTGCGCCCAATGATTCCAGGTAGGCTCTGGACCCACCGCAACCCTGAACTGGATAAGCGCTTACAGATAATGAATGAATAATTCTAGAGGTCTCTGAGTTTTGCAGTGTGTGTGTTTAAGTCATCTCACTGAAGTAACTGCAGCTATATTTCCTCAGCAATCCTCAGTTTCCCCAGTGCTTCTCTGTTCCCTGCGTGTGTTGTTTTCCTTGTCCGTGTGTATTTAAAGAGAGCAGTAGATGAGGATTTTCACAACGTGTGACAGGACCCTAGGGAACTTGTAGTGTGGAAGGGAATCTGTGTGAGATCCTTTGTGGGCCTATGAATATCTGCGTAAACGGCAAGATTAATTCAAGCACAGACGCCTTGTGAGGGGAGGACTAAATTTGTTCTTGGTTGTGGGAGGCCACGGTTTGTTAGCTTGATAATCCCCGCTCGCTGCACGTGGAAATGGGGAATTAATGAATATGAAACAGATATGCTCAGTGAGCTCATGTGTATCGGATGCATCACCATCTACAGTCAGCGATTTAGAGCCGACAAATGTTTATGCCATCATGATTAGGTCATCATAGCAGCCATTTTATTTCAAATTACCCTGATTCACAAGGCTGGGTCGCATATATAGTCATCTAATATCCCTCTGTTTCTTCCTCTCTAGGCCAGTGGTGCTCAGTTCTGCTTCAGGAGTATCGCTAGCACTGCATAATTAACTACATTACACATCTAACCAACCGTAGACATCTTTCCTAATGAGTGATTTCCACTGTTTTAAGGTGTGCCCATTGCTGACACAGGTACATACAAGTTGTACAGAATAGCACGGTCAATAGGAAGGGATGTCCTGGGACAGCTGAACCAGCACCCTGCCCATTGCCAAGCATGTGTAATGAGCCCCCAGCATTGGGCATTGGATCCATAGAAGTGCATTCTAGCAGATGATTTGGGTGTTGGATCATACTCAGTGCTGCAGTGACACTGATATGATGCTGGTGTGTTAATGAGTGTTGGGCTTGTATGAGTGGATCAGGCACATCAGTGCTGCTAGAGTTTTTAAAGCCCTCAGCGTCACTGCTGCCCTGAGAATAGTCCACCGATCAAAAACATTCAGCAAGCAGCGTCCTGCGTCTACTGGTGAAGGACTAGAGGAGGACCAACACTCACTGTGCAGCAACAGATGAGCTGCTGTCTCTGATTTTACATCTACAAGGTGGACCAATAAGGTAGGAGTGTTACAGAGTTACAGGTAGTGTCGCTGCCTCTGGGTCCTGTGTTCTATACTTTGAGGAGCTGGCTCGGGGTTCCTCCCACAATCCAAAAAGAAAAACACACTGTAAAGTTGGGTGTGTCTAGGGTTTGCTCCTGCCCTCTGCTCAGTAATTGTCACTAATTCCAAATGAGCTCTGTATCCTTATGCCACTTGCATATTCATGTAGCCTTTTTTCAAGAAGCAGTGCTTGAAACAAGTCAAATGAACTGCCAGTAATAATTAATACGGCTTCTTCTCAAGACAACACCTCTTAAAACAGCAGTGTTAAGGTCGTCAGTGTCCGTGGAGGAGTCCACTTTCTTCCGTTTAGCTGGGTTGTGGGTTATACTGCATGGACTCGTATGTCATCTGCACCTTCAGGGAGCTTCCCAATTAAGTGAATTTTCATTGGTATGATATAAAGGCCATGACACTTTGCGTCAGAAATAATCCAGGCTGCAACACCTAGTGTTAAAAGGTGTCAACAGAGCTGAGGTGTTAATTGAATGAATTAGTGACTTTCCACTACATGCCTCACTCTTCTAAAGCTGCATGATGAACAGGTGTCTATGAAAAGGATAAAAATACATTATTCAGACATAATTCAGGCTGCTGTTTACTGCTGTCTTATCCTTTGTGATGTAGTCTGTATGGTGAAGATTGTGGACATCTGCTCTTAAAAGGTTTAAGACTGGATCTTGGAATTTTTCTGTGGCATTCAGTCATGAGAACATTAGCGAGGTCAGGTACAGATACTCAGTGTTTAGTTCTGGATCATATACATCACTCCAACTCTTGAAAGAATGGGACGTCATCACTCCAGAAAATTCAGTTCCATGACTCCTCCACAATCCGTGACCAATGCTATTCACCCCTTTAAGCAACACAGGCATTGAGCATAGTGACCTAAAAACTGTGCAGGCACTCCAATGTATCCAATACTTAACAAGCTGTGGGCACTTAAAATAATAATAAAAAAATCCACATAATGAATTTTTGCTGATGTACAGCACTGCGCAGGAGTCTTAGGGACCTAAGATTACAAACCAAGCACACCATTGTTTTTCTTGTGAAATTCCCAATAAGTTTGATGTGTCACATGACCCTCTTCCCATTAAAAAAAGTTGGATCCAAAATGGCAGACTTCAAAATGGCCGCCATGGTCACCACCCATCTTGAAAAGTTTCCCCCCTCCCATATACTAATGTGCCACAAACAGGAAGTTAATATCACCAACCATTCCCATTTTATAAATGGCCCACCCTGTATATTTAAACTAATGCCTTCTGAGTAAGCGTGTTGCTTGTATAAAGTTGTATATAATCACAGTCAACACAAAAATTTTTTTTTTTTCTAAAAAGTTGTAGGTGAGTTTGAAAAACAATTATTTTGTTCAGATTCTCCTTGATTTGCATTAATTTGTTAAATCAACTGCACACATTATTTAAAATAATTATTTATTAACTGGAAAAACTTTCAGAGATTTGGAAAAAGTTAAACCAACACATTCACACACAGAATATTACACTCACTGGAATAATGTCATTTGGTTTTTTCTAATGTTAGCCGTTATTTGTTGTTTGTTTGTTTTAGCAAATAAACACTGACTGCTCAAATAAATAGCTTTTTAAATCTCATAATCTCAGGTGCCTAAAACGTTTTTGACAGTCCTGTAGATTACAGTATATTATCGTGTCATAAATCAGATCAATGTTATTTAATATAATGTAAACTTTTGAAGGGGTGTTTTTTGGATTTAGGAATGCAGTTTGCAGCTGTGCTAATGTGTGGCGTTACTGGTTATTTTATAGAAAAAAAAAAGAACCTTTAACCCTCTTTATGTGATTATCTAACCTTTGGGGTTGTGGAAATTTTGTAGAAATGGGTTTCCTCCAGATGACTGTCTGTGAGGTGTGTGGTGTGTTCTCCCTGTGTCTGTGTGGGTTTCCTCTGGGTGACTGTCTGTGAGGAGTGTGGTGTGTTCTCCCTGTGTCTGTATGGGTTTCCTCCAGGTGACTGTGTGTGAGGAGTTGGTGTGTTCTCCCTGTGTCTGCGTGGGTTTCCTCCAGGTGACTGTGTGTGAGGAGTTGGTGTGTTCTCCCTGTGTCTGTGTGGGTTTCCTCCGGGTGACTGTCTGTGAGGAGTGTGGTGTGTTCTCCCTGTGTCTGTGTAGGTTTCCTCCGGGTGCTCCGGTTTCCTCCCACGGTCCAAAAACACACGTTGGTAGGTGGATTGGCGATTCACAAGTGTTTGTAGGTGGCACCCCCTCCAGGGTGTATCCGAACTGGATAAGTGCTTACAGATAATGAATGAATGAATGAATGAATGAATGAAATATTGCTTTAAAGATTTGTTTCATTATAAACAACTTAAAGAAGTGTAGCTCTATAAATAGTTGTATTTTATGTGTCATAAAATCTGTCCAATTTCTTTGGATTTTTTTTCTCCACCTGACATTTGTTTGATGTGCAATTTGTCCAATTTGTCAGTGTGAACGCTAAGTGAAGCAGGCAGTTAACTCAACAATGCATTATTTTCTGCTTGTTGTATTTTTTGAGAACAGATATCCACCATACTTTGAATCCCCCCCCCCCCCATCTCTTTACTGAGACGCAGCTAAAGACAGGTTCAGGCGACTGACAGGTGAATAATTGATCTATTCTGTATGATTCATGCTGCCGTTCACTGTTATAGAAGGGCAGTACCTGTGATATACCCAGAAAGGCATACGCAAAGTCATTCATCACGATAAGGATAACATCATCATATTTAAGGCCTAATAGAAAGAGCAGATTTAAGATGTAGAAGAGCAGATACATATAAGCTGAACTGCACTTATCTGCTGGCAGTGGCTCGAGGTCATAGAGAAGTGTTCTGAAGTCTTTTCTCTGACGTCGTAAACAGCAATGTTGCCATTGCCATGCGGACACTGTCCCTGCGACGCTGCAGAGCAACGGAGTCTCCGTCCGGACAAATTATTTATTACCTCCTTCTCTTCAGAGGCCTATGCTGGCAGCCTCCCATCTCCTCAATAAACCAGAGCACCACACCACACTCCTCCATTAAGACCCAACACAGAGCGCTAGATTCCCGACAAGCCCCTCACTTGATAAACTCCCCTGGAAAAGAGATAGCAGCCACAGCAGATACAGAAAAAATAAAATGTTTATTTGTTTTATCGGTTGCTAATGTGTTAAAAGGTGCCCCTTCTGACCCGATCCTCTCCAGGTGAATACAACAGGAAATATGAGGTTATTTTTATCTGAGGTTTCCCTTTGATTTTACAAAAAAAAAGTACAAAAAAAAAAAAAAAAACTTGGCAAATGCAATCTCTTTCTCCCCCCCTCTGTACATCCACAACCAGCGATTCTGCAAAGGCAATAAAAATGCGATCCAAAGAACGGTTTGACATTCCACAGGAAAAAGAGAAAAACAAAGTAACAGCTATACATTTACATGTTGTGACATTTACCTCTACCTATGTATATAAAAATGTACAGTATCACATTTTTGTGTCTCAGTGCAAGTTCAGGAAAGAGCGGAAATAAGTTGAAAAAAAAGGATTAAAAGAAAAAAGAAAATCGTTGTCTTCTGATCCGTCCCAAAGTCCACACTTTGATTTTTATGGAATTCTGCGTGTGTTCATGAGCTTGGTGTCCGACAGTGTACACTACACTAGTGGATAGGAATACTACCTGCTTCTAGCAGTCATCTGAACTCTGATTGAACGGTTGACTGCTCTTTGTCTAATCACTGCTTAATAATGTAAAGCCATATGTCCATTTATAGTAAAGACCTCTCAGCTAATCCCTGCTTATCAACTGTCTGCAGGGTTGTAACATTCACCATTTAAGGCAACGTCTACGACCCTGGGGAACTACCGATCTCTCTGTTTTTTTTGTTCAGGAGCCCCACATGTTTTAAGGTGGAATGGACTGTTGTTCGTATGTGGCTGAAGTTTAACTTGTCTACATTTTTTTTTTTATTCAGTATTCAAATTATCACAGAAACTCGTTAGTATCTTGAATTGTTTCGTTTTGTAGCACTTTTGATCTGTGTTTTCGTCACGCAGTGAGCCGTCTCCTGAATTTAGAGTTAGTTCTATCTTAAGTAATCTTAAGAACAGCAAAAACAAGCCAATATTTCAAACCTATGGAGCAGTAATAGAGCAATATTCTCATCTTTTTCATGAATTTAAATGTTTGAAGGTCTCTTTGTCATTGAAACACCTACTGATGCTGTGTCTCTGCTGTGAGCAGAGCGAGATAAAGCCTAGCACTCTGTGCTGAGCCCATTTGTTTTTACTCTTTTACTGACATTAAATTGACTAAAGCCGCTCTGAAATTCAGTTGAAATAAGTGACTGTGTGAAAGAAGATAAAGATACCTTATGATTTCCTGTTTGTTGACTGTAAGCAAGAGCACACAAAAACTGTTCATGTGGACCCTGGGACAGGTCTTTCGTCCCACACCTCCAAGCTGTCTTGTTGTACATCCCCTAAACCACACAATAGTTTTGGTCTTTTTTTCATATTTCAGAAGAAAACAATAAATAATAATTACACGTCTGTACAGTCACCGTCAAATAGCAGCAGCATGTTCAGCTTGGAATTCTTCAAAAAGAAACAACAGTGCAATACCACCACCACCACCACCAAAAACCATCCCAGCACACCAGCAAAAATGTTACATAGTGTTGCCATAACTTTAACCAAAGAAAACCCAAACATAAAACCAACAAACTGAAAAGAATATGAATACGTGTCCCCTCAGTTCGTATTGTATTTACAGTGTGACGACAAGTTCTCTGGCTTTGTTTTCCCTTTTTTGTTTTTCCGATTCCAAAGGGAGGAGAGAAAAGGCAAACAGACGTCCGTGTGTATTTGTGTGTGTGTCTGTGTGTTTGTGTGTGTGTGTGTGAGGAGCACGTGGAGTGTTATCAGCTGGTGCAGATGCTGTTGATGGTGATAATGGCTGGGTCCACCAGGCCCATCTCCTCATGCTCGTTGACGCAGAGCTGGTAGCCACAGCCGCGGCGGCGCTTCAAGGGCGTCACCTTGGCGTCAGGTTTGGCGCGAGGCGGCAGCAGGAAGCCAACGCTGCCCGCGATCAGCATGTGCCAGATGCTGTGGATGTAGAAGTAGTTCTCCTCCGTCTCCACAAATGCATACAGGGCCACGGCCGAGGTGGCGATCATGGTTCCTGGGAAGAGAAAGAACACCCAGCGCTTCCAGGTAGGAGGGTAGCAGCGGCGGCGGCGGATCGTGCGCACCGTCTGTAAACATAAAAACACATGAAAGTGCATTAAAGCATTGATAACGTGGATTTTTCTTTATTTATTTAGCTCTTTACATTAACGTACTTTAATTATATCTTATGTCTGAGTGATGTTTTTAATTTCATTGGTTTGCTTCTTTGTTTATGTGCAAAGCAATATAAGACACCTGGGCTCTGGGTGTCTGTGAGGAGTGTGGTGTGTTCTCCCTGTGTCTGCGTGGGTTTCCTCCGGGTGCTCCGGTTTCCTTCCACAGTCCAAAAACACACGTTGGTAGGTGGATTGGTGACTCAAAAGTGTCCTTAGGTGTGAGTGTATAAGTGAATGTGTGAGTGTGTGTGTTGCCCTGTGAAGGACTGGCGCCCCCTCCAGGGTGTATTCCCGCCTTGTGCCCAATGATTCCAGGTAGGCTCTGGACCCACCGCGACCCTTAACTGGATAAGGGTTACAGATAATGAATGAATACTACACAACCATAACATGTTGAGAGCGAGAGTATGCTTGCATTTTGAATTACAATAATAAACTACTCAAAAAATCCTAAACATATTTTATAACTTATTCATACACCTAATATATAAAGAAAATGATCTAAAATAATATTTAAAAACATTTATTTGTGTCTCCAACTTTTATAAGAAGCAAAGCCTTGAAAGTTACTAACTTTCATTACTCATTTATGGCATGTGGCAGAGTCTCTTATCAAGACTGACAGGGATTTTTCCATCATGTTACAGATGTAGGGAGTGGAGCCATATGGGGAGGTGGAGATAGGATGATTCTAAGGGCCTGTGACTGACAGAGACCCTAAAAAATGAATAGAACATTAAATGGTGGAGCCCAATGTGTTATCTTTCCATAGAGACCAGAATCCTCGGTAGTGCACTCGGGATTGGACCCAAAGAGTCTTATTGCTATATCCGACTGGAGAACTGTAACCCCAGTCTATCACTATGATGTTCCAACCACACTATACTCTAATAAAACTGAATTAAAAATCACTTTCTGACCCATTACACTTGGAACTCCTGCGCTCACTCTGGGGAAAAAAAAAAAAACAGTACCCCCCAATAATAAATAAGGCTCATGCATATTTTATGTGGTGATAGGAAACAATATCAAAGCTGCTGTCCATGTGGCAGATTCCCAACATTACATGCAGTTATACCTGTATTTTTATCTGGATATGAACCTGATGCTTGAGAAACAAGACTGACCAGGAGTAAACAAGGTTTCTGTGGGATGATTTAGTTGTGTAGTTTGTACAACATTAAAATCCTCCATTATTATTTAAACACAGTTATCTCCTAGCAAGGGTCTAATCACATCTCTGCAGTTTTTGTACGTTCAGGGTCAGGTCAGAATTGTGGTCATATAGCTCCAGACCATGGCAAGAAATGAATGAATGAATGAATGAATATAAATAATATATTGTGTTCCATTCATGCATTTCACTATTTAATGCCCAGTATCATTTATTTTATCCAAAGCTTCAAATCCATGTCCTCAAAGTAAAGGTATACACTTTGAGGAATTATATGTTCACTGCATCCCAATATTGTTGGCTAGGGGGCCAGTATATGGATGACATTAATGACATTATCCTGACATTGAATGAAAGCATGACCAAACCTTAGCTTTCGTAAGACTGTTAGTAGTTGTACCGTATAATATATGTTTATTTCAGGACCAATAAACAAATCAAAAAGAGAGACTTATCTAGGTTCCACACTTAAGAGTGTACACTTAAGCTGGTGGCATAGTGTATTCATGGCTATAAAATGCGTGAACCTCCGCAGATGGCAATATTTATGAAGACTGCTGGGTTAGAGTGCTCCGTGCCGGAGCACTAAGCCCAGTCACAGACGTGCTCTCCCTCCCTCGACACCACACAGTCCATTATTCCATATCACTCGGCCTTTCATTGATGCCATTATCAGTAATGCAAGCACTTCACCATGGACCAGCTTTTCACAAGTGCACTCACCGCATCGGGGGGAAGAGTTGTAAATGCAATCATGAAAAAACTATGTGCCTTTCCAGACCTAGAGTTCCTAAGATTTAGTACCATTCTTTCTCAGGCCCTATCGCTGAAGTGGGGACCGTCTGTGATGGTTTGACCCCTTTGCAATGCTAATGTAACATTTAAAGCTGGAGAGATAAGGCACAGCTCAGTTTTTTTTTTTTTTTTGCACTGCGCTGTGAGCTTTGGCCGGCATGTGGCCCTGCCAGATGCTCCATACAAGCACCAAGGTAGTGCCTTTCATTCCTATCCCGCTCCAGATTCCTACTGCCATCAATGCAAATCAGTATTTTACACAAGGTTACCAAAGATCACCCGTCCCCACACAGACCCCGTCCCTGAAACATCAGACAGCGGAGCCTGAGGATTTTAAATGTACCCTGACACATCCTGGAGCAGCCTCTTTTTGGCGAGTGATTGACTGTAATTACACCAATCAAGGCAAATAGTGAGTATTTTGAGTTTTCAGAGAAAGACAGATGGCTCTGCTTTGGCATACTCCTAAAAAAGTGGGGCAATGACACTGAACTAGCTGTAGTGAGTTTCTAAAACTTTAGTCAGCAGAGCTGAATACATAATCAGCTGCATGTGTAATAACTCTCCCATGTTATGTGCACTTCCTCTGCATGTGAGAGTAGAAGAAAAGTGTATTTGGCATTTTCCATGTTCACACAGCCCATAATGTTTAGGCTCATGCAATAGTTTCACATGTTGTTGTGACAGCACACAGACAGGATGCAACTGACTGAATACACATCGTCACTGATGCAAAACATTGCTCTAAGAAGCATCAAAAGCTATCTGACTGCTAATGATGGAGCTTATTAAGTGCAACCACTTTTAATTTACTCACTCACTCACATAAATACATACTCATTCACTCAGTCACATACAGTGTACAAGGGCGTATATTTGAGTGAGTTTGGATTTGAATGAGTGAGCAAATATGAATTAATGAGTGACTATAGGAATAAATACAAGGGATTGGACAATGAAAGTGAAACACCTGGTTTTAGACCACAATAATTTATCAGTATGGTGTAGGGCCTCCTTTTGCAGCCAATACAGAGTCAGTTTGTCTTGGGAATGACATATACAAGTCCTGCACAGTGGTCAGAGGGATTTGAAGCCATTCTTCTTGCAGGATAGTGGCCAGGTCTCTACGTGATGCTGATGACTCGCTCCTCCAAAACACCCCAAAGTGTCTCAATAATATTTAGATCTGGTGACTGTGCAGGCCATGGGAGATGTTCAACTTCACTTTCATGTTCATCAAACCAATCTTTCACCAGTCTTGCTGTGTGTATTGGTGCATTGTCGTCTTGATACACAGCACCGCCTTCAGGACACAATGTTTGAACCATTGGATGCACATGGTCTTACTGGTGCAATGTGCAGTTAATGAAGATTGGCCACCAGGCTGCTCCAATTTAGCCATGAAACCTCCCACACTACAATGACAGGTGTTTCAGTTTCATTGTCTAACCCCTGTATATGATAAAGATTAGTCACTCACATATACACTCACTCACTCATCGACATACATATGTGCTCACATATACAAACACGCACATTCATATATGGTCCCTGTCCAATTAAAAACATGTATCTCCAAAACTAGCAGTTTCACAGGAGAAGGATAAATCCTTAACTTTCAGTAAAAGTCGTAACTTTAGAACATTTCCACTGGCTCATTCATCATGACCTTTTCACACAATGTGAAGGACAACTGCTCTCTTCAAATGATGTAGTAATCTAAAATTGGACAAAAATGGAGGTACATGTTTTTAATTGGATAGCGACAATACAGGGGGTCCTCGACTTACGACGTTGATCCGTTCCTACGTTGCTTCGTAAACCGATTTTCGGTGTAGGTCTGAATATACGTACATACTGTATGTAAATAACATACTGTAAGCACTTATCCTAACACCTATCCTCCTCAGTCCTGAGCCGCGTAACCGTGTATACTTCCGCCGCGCACACTTCCATTCGCATTACAACGTTTACGACTCAAAACCATTTAAGTCGAAACAAGGCTGTATGCAGTAAATGGGAGATGATTTTCGTGTTCGTAACCACGAAACATCGTAACTCGGGACTGACGTAACCCGAGGACCTCCTGTATATGTTCAGTAACTTTTCCACTGCATGGTACCTACACTATTTGACTATGATCAGTTTTTTGCAAAGTTGGTGCCTGGAATGAGTTCCATTTTTTTGGTTGTGGTTCCAACCGAGCCAACTAGGGACTAAACTGTAATGTATAAACCTTGCAAAGTGCCGATTGGCCAGGGAGTCCCTCTAAACGACAAAATGCAGGTATACAACACAAAATATTTTGTATGGGTCGTAGTAGGAACCAGGTACCAGCTACAAAACAAAATGAGTAGAGTCGAATAGTGTAGGTAGTGTAGTGCAGTGGTAATATTCCAGTAGTCGCTGACATAGTAATTCACAAGCATACTCACTCCATCACATACAGATATATTCACTCACTCACATGCAGACTCAGGTACTCCTGAATAAGGATTACACCACAAGGGGTGCTATTTCTCACATACTCCCTCAGAATAGTGCTATGGACGGTGTGTCCTTGCTTTCAAACGTTGACTGTATACACCCACTCCCAAAGTTGTTTCTCTGGACTTGAATCACACCATTAACAGTGAAAATGCCTTTCTCGCCATCACAGTACAGCTGCATGGTGCTGCACTTAGATTTAAAATTTTAGCTACTGTCTCACCACTGTTGCATAAACCTGCATCTTTCTCTCATAAATATGCCTCTATTTGTGAAGTAAGTCAGAAAAATACAGATGAACCTTGACAGCTATTATGAATTTTCTATGGAAAGGTTTTTTTTTTTTTAATGGAATTTCAGATTACTTTTCCGCTGTGTATCACCCTACTCCGCACTTTCCAACTCCCACACAGCTACTACACTACGTCTGGCATGTTGTTCTCGTGTCCTAGAAGTCTTCTCCTGCGTTTTTGCCTTAGTCTTCTTCTGACACAATGTGTTCTTGTGTTTACCTGCACTTTCTTGCCTTAATTGTGCAGAGCAATCTAATTGATTTGTGGCTCCCCCAGTCACAGTAGGCTACCAAGCTGGGAGTGTGAGAAAACAATCACATTTCACCTTATTGTTTCATGGCTGGATACGATCAAATCCTCACAGCAATGTTACAGCAAACTCATAAAACTCCTCTCCTGAACTGCAATGTTCTTTGGATTGTGAAGTTCTCTCTTGCATTTCTGTGTTCTGAAAAGCAGCTGATTCACAGAAGAACCCACTAATTAACTGCTGATTAACTTGAGCGTTTCTACCCAGTGACATGATTTGGATTTTGTTGTTCGCAGGTTCATTATGGAGCACATGACTGATGCTTATATATCACACACTAGACCATCTCGCTCATGCTCATGCATTAGAAAAGCCTCTATCACAAATTCATATCTGGAGCAGAGAAGATATATGAGGATATTCTGACCGCATTCTGGCCACAAGATACAACATTATACAGTATTGTAAAGGTCCAAAAACCCATATCCTGCCTATTCTGAACTGTCAGGGTGTAAATAATTGCAGAATAATTACGATTACCATCTCCATGGCAACCTAAAACACCACAGCATCTGCACCTGTGTGATATGTTAGTCAGAACCTCCGTGAAACAGCCCTTTAGCCTTCTGAACCCCAGGGTTCAGAGGTGTCTTTATCGAGGTGAATGATGTTATCGCTAGCTCCGGTCTTGTGGAAGACCTGACATCACATAAGCCAAACTTTGTCCCACACACTAAGTGATGAGGCATCATCCAATGCCTCTAAGATGAGCTGGATGAGTATTTGTGCTAATAATTTACTTTTTGAATTGTGCCAGCAGGTGTTATTTTCATTTAACCCATATTTGAGCTTTTTAATAAAAAGCTAATAATATTCAGCTATATTAAAAAAAAGTTACAGGATCAAAATTGATTGTAAAAGTTGTTCTTGGTGATGTAACTCTAATGAACACATACTGCCTGCTGAACAGAAGCTCGTGGACATTCATCTCAATTTCCAGCCTTCTATCTCATTGATTAGAAATGGTTGCATTTCACAATAAAAGGTAAGAATAAGTGTCCTTCATCCATGAGCTTGAATAAAACGTGACCCAGGGCAGAGTAGTGTAATAAATTTGTATACCCAGTAAATATTCTGAAAAGACATACTTCAGTAAAATGGACTTCATCTCTCACCTTGGTGAGGGCTTTGAGGAGGAGAATGGATATTGATCGAATGATGCAGGAATCAATGCTTCCTTGACACTTGGCATGTCAGAATTCTGGCGTTTTGTGCCTCAAATCGAAAGCATTTTCTCACAGTTCCATGCTGAAAACAATTGCTGCCTGTGTAGACAGCTCAGCTTGTACTCCCCAGTAACAGTGGCAATGCTAATTTACCACACATCTCTCTCTGTTTTGTCTCTTTTCTCTCTCTCTCTCTCCTTCTTGTTCAACCCTAATTTGTCTCTCCATCCTCCTCCTCTTTCTGTCACATTCGTGCTTCTACACGACTGCAGCCCTCTGCTCTGCTCCGCTGATCTAATTTGAGCTCGTCTCTGCACATTCACCACGCTAGACCCGGCTGAAACAATGCCATAAACAAGCTGATATTAATGATCCTCAAAAGATAAGCACACCCTATTCAGATGGTGCTGTTGCGGTGGTTTCTGAGGCGCAATGAATTAAGATTTTCACTATTCATTGATACAAACACAAATAAATGCAAACAAACCAAAAATATTGCAAACTGGAAAGATGTTTTGAGACATGTTTAGGGAGAGATAATTTCTGATGCCAGATTTTTTTTTTTTCGAAGCTGGTTGTTAAAAGTACATGCTCATTTAACCATTCCATGAATTGTGATGCTAAAGCATTCATTCATTCATTGCCTGTAACCACCTTTCCAGTTCAGGGTCACTGCACACAAAGCGGGAACCACATTACAGGGCACCACACCTATGGACATGTTATCCATGTACCAACGTGTGAATTTCGACTGCGGGAGGAAACCCATACAGACAGTGACTCCCAAACTGGGGCTCAAACCCACAACCCCAGGTCCCTTGTAACAATGACACTACCTTTTGCACCACAATGCAACTCTGATTCTAAATCAGTTAAAGCCTATATACGTAGGGTGGGTGTTTGCTGTTGACAGAGGGTCTCAGCATTTTGTACCTCATGGCCCACTGTTTATAACTACAAATCGTAACGGTCCATGAAAAGAAAAAACACATTTTTAAATGTAAAATCACTTGTGCAAAGTGCAAACATGAGAATTAAGGAATTAGGTATTGCTTTAAAAATATATATTGTCCATTTCAGATCAATCACAATAACTATTGTGTGTAAAGATATTAAACAAGTAGAAAAGTGAGAGGAAACTGATGATGTTTAACACTAGAAGTGCTAGGTGCCTGTCATTTAATTGCTGTGACCTCCTACCCTGCTTGTACCCTTAAGTGCCAAGCTCCTGCATTTAAAGGCTGTTATTCTCTTTCCTGCCTGTAGGTGTCGTAATGAATTTTATTCAGGTGGATGGGCCTGTGGATCACTAGAGGGAGCTTAACCCTCCGCAGCCAAATCCAGACGGGAAACGGGATGTCTGGTCACCCGAGATATGTTAGTGTGGGATGAAAATGGAAAAAAAGAAGAATGAAGATATCAATTAAAAGCATTAACTCATGCCTGTCTTTGATCTCTGATGATTAACCTAGCGCTAACACGTGTCAGTAGTTAGCCTTGAAATTTCATATACAGGGTGAGTCGAAAGTCACAGGACACACTTGTATCTGATTACCCTGCAAGTAATGGGTGAGGGGGGCTAACTTTAAGGCTATGACATGGCGGCCATCTTAAAAGCCGCAATATTGTATCAAGGGCAAGTTTTCCCAATGGGAAGTTGGTCATATAGCATATCAAAAAAGTGTCCTGTGAATTTGGGTTCTGCATCCACAGAGTCAGCCAATGGCAGAATGAAATATTTGAGAAAAAAATCCAGAAATGTCCAAAAAGCAAAGCTTTAATTTCCCTTGTGGCAAGAACTACACTGAATCAGTACCAATGAAGTGACGTGTAGCCCACTTTAAACAACACATCATAGGACAGTAAACAGTAAAAGAACTAATACGTAATCTAGAAATTATTTAAAGTATTTGGGCAAATGTGTGTAAAAGTAATATGCAAATACTACACTGTCTTTAGCATCCAGAAATGTGTGTAGTGGTGGGAAGTCCCAGACACAGTCTCACATGGATACCCCACTGGTTTTCTCACTGAACATCTCATACCCTATCACCCGTCACTTACTATTCGCTCACAGGCAGCCGGTCTACTCTTAGGAAAATCAGTGCAGGAAAAATGCTCCACTTCACTGCAGTAGCCTCCCTGTTAGTGTTTGGGGCTCAGGCACAATCTCAATCTTTCAATTTAAACTGAAAGTCTATGTTTTCATGTATGATTCTGGTTAATCATCCACATGCATGCTACAAAGGTTACATATTACCACAATTTTGTATTAACTCTGTCTTATGACCATTATTACACCTTTTTTTTATTTCTCTCTCTCTCTCTCTCTCTCTCTCTCTCTCTCTCTCTCTCATGTATGTTGCCTTTCTTTTGCTGGATTGCTCACTTCGTCTGTGGATGGCTTTCTCCCCTGGTTTTTCCATTAATCTACTAATCCATTGCCCCCTTGTTTTACCTTGCTCTCTGGTATTCTTTCTCTGCAATGAGATGCTGTGTTCCTGATGCTCTCCCTGCTGTTGCCCTGATCATGCCCTGTGTTTTACACTCCCACAGTATCACTGATCAACTGTCCTGCATCCTCGATCTTTAATTCATTATCTCTAACAGCTACTGTCTTACTGCTCACTGATGTCTTACTGATGGAGTGGTTGATTGAGTAATAGACACAGATGGCAATATTTTATCTCAACCTGGTTTGGAATTCTGTGAGGAGTTTGGTGTGTTCTCCCTGTGTCCACGTGGGTTTCCTCCGGGTGCTCCGGTTTCCTCCCACAGTCCAAAAACACACGTTGGTAGGTGGATTGGCGACTCAAAAGTGTCCGTAGGTGTGAGTGTGTGAGTGAATGTGTGTGTGTTGCTCTGTGAAGGACTGGCGCCCCCTCCAGGGTGTATTCCCGCCTTGCGCCCAATGATTCCAGGTAGGCTCTGGACCCACCGCGACCCTGTACTGGATAAGCAGTTACAGATAATGAATGAATGGATGGATGGTTTGGAATTACATTGAAAAATAAGTGTTTTCCTTCTCCTGAAATGTTTGGAGATGGAAGGCTGTTTTTTCCACAGTGATTGGAAATTAAAATGTTAGCATATAGTTTGAGAAAATTAAGCATTTCTATAGACTGCTTTTGATAAAGAGGGAAATGTGGAAGAACTAATTTAGAAAAATAGACATTTTGACTGACATTAACATTTTCACATTCACTGACTCTGAGTGAGTCCTGCTTCCTCCATCTTAGCATTTATCCACTGGTGCAGAAGACATTTTGACTTTCATTTATTCAGTCATTCATCTGTTGTAACAGCTTCTTCCTGTCCAGGGGTCAGAGTGGGTCTGGAGTGTAGATGGTATCACTGAACACAAAGCAGGAACACACCCCTGACAGGGCTGTGGTCTGTTGCAGGGTTCTGAAACATAATCCTTGTGTTTTATTGTTTACATATAAAGACATTTCCAATTTTATGTTCCAAAAGTTCATGATTCATTTGTTGATTACCATTTTCCAACCCCTCTTTTTGTGTCTTTAAGACTGACATATGTAAACGCACTTCTGTTCTGATTGTCTGTCCCGTATTGTGCCTCGCACAGGAAGCGGTTCAGGATGTATGTGATTGTGTTGGCTTTGTGACATCACAAAACAGTGGATTCAAAAGTTAAAAGACAGAAGAAGATATAAAGAACCTATGGGCATGTAGCTAGAAAAATTCAGACATAATGTATGTATTTATATATCTACAGATCTAATCATGATTAATAACCAGAAAGTACTACTTTCCCATCATCCTATGAATGTGTTGCATCAATATTTTGCGTCTTAATGTGAGTCACAGCTGCTGCAATGCTTAAAAAACAACACTCCCCCTTTTCTGTATGTATGAGCTCATCCATTTTCATGTAATGAAATGTCTGTTGCCTGCTGGGTGCCGGGTGCCTATACTTTATTCAAAACCTCATTTACGCCTCATGTTTTTCATACAAACACCGAGGTGTGTGTGTGTGTGTGTGTGTGTGTGTGGTGGGGGGGTGGTGTTAGTGGGAGAACAGCAATCACACTGAAAATATCTGTTATTTTGCTTTCTCTTCTCTAGTCTCCGTCTTCCAAGAACAGCAGACACACACCAATCTCTTGTCCTTCTGTAAATCGATCAGAAAGTCTGGCTAGCTACATTTAGCAAGTGATTCATGCTCATCAGTGTCGTCTCTTGCTCTTCTCCACTCTTCTCCACTTTATCCTCCACATATCCGCCACAGTTCGACTCAAAGGAGGCTTCTCTAAAGCCAATGTTCACACCGCACTCCAGTGTCAGAGGCTACAGCTAAGCCCCTTCCTCTCCCAGCACCCATTATTTTTTATCTACTCACTTCAGGAAATACATTATGGCCCGGAGAAGAGTTAACGAAAAAGAACAAGCTGACTGGTAATGGAACTATAAGGGCATGACTAATACCATCTGGATAAGGTAATGTCAGGGCCCTCTGTTTATCTTAGCTAGCACCCTAGCCAAGATAAACGCATGCCACAATATCCCAACAATATGTCCACAGCATGTCCCAGGAATAGACAACAAGCTGGATTGCCTGACCCAGAATGACCCAACACATCGCAAATGAACATGTACAGCACGCTCCAGGCAATGGGGTCAAGAAAAGGCTAATGCTAGCCAGCACAAAAAGATCAAAACTGCCATAAGCTTCAAGCTATTTCCACCACATAAGCAATTATGACACAATACATATTTGTCTTGCTCTGTTTTCAGTCAGCTATGTGTCTAAACTTTAGTCTACAACTCGTTTCTGATGTGACTCAGCTCTGGCAGCTGTGAAACCATGAAAAATGTCTGAATCTGCCATGCCTTTTTTAGCATGGAGGCAATGTCCTGCCAAGTCTTTCCAAATACAGAAACCTATTTTTCACTCTGGCTGAAGTTTCCTGACCTCAAAACAACACCTGTTTCATTTCCATTCTATATCTCTGAATGTCCTACTATGCAAGAGCCTTGGCTGGTAGTCCTTGCCGCTGGCGAGGCAACTAAGTGAGATTATGACTATTCAGCTTCCTTGAGTGCATATCAATTGTTACACTGCTTAAATTACTAAGACCTTGTTCAGAAAGGCAGCTCAGATCTGGTTCCTGAGTATATCTGATATGAGCAGGTCAGGTTTTCTGGAGTCTGCAAATCTGCAATGACCTTATAAATTCAGATCACATTCAAGCCATATCTGTAGGCTTTATTGCCACACTGAGTAAAAAAGACACTCTGAAATAACTTCAATGGGAAATTAAATCATCTACATCCAGAGATAATATATGTAACGTGTTCTCAAATTATATCTTGATGTAGATGATTTAATTTTAAGCAACCATTTGACGTTAAAAAACAAAGTAAAAAATAAAGTACATTAAAAATATTTTCTTTTAGTGCATTCCAGGCCGGAGTTTCTTGCCTTTTGTCCCTAAAAAAAACTTGATTTTCACCATAAAATTCAGATTTGGTCACTTGTAACATGCATTATGGACAAAAATCCGAATCCTCTGAGTCCACTGGATGGTTTTCAATTTTGTACACTTCTACAGAACACAGAAGAAATTCATTCATTCATTCATTATCTGTAACCCTTATCCAGTTCAGGGTCGCGGTGGGGTCCAGAGCATACCTGGAATCATTGGGCGCAAGACAGGAGCACACCCTGGAGGGGGCGCCAGACCTTCACAGGGCAGAGGAAGGACTGTCCAGTGCAAAATAATGTCCCTGAAATTCATATTCAATTATTAAGACTTCAGCTCAACTGTTCACTGGTCAGGGGTAGGCTTCAAAATAATGGAGCTGCCAAGATGCTTGTGACAAAATGGAAAATGAAGGTCCAGTGACAGAAACAGGATTTCATGGATAAAGAGAGGTTGGAAATTCCTGTCCTCGCAGACAGTGACCTGAGGCGAGGATGGAACCTGGAGCTGTTTGGCATCAGCCCTACTGCTGTGCCACTGTGCCACTCGGGTTGGAATATGGTGATGGAAAGCAATTGTGACTGGTATAAGTGGATTGTTTGGTGAAAGCTTAATAAAATGCAAGTACCATGTAGGAGATGATTCCTGTAACAGCTCATAAAAGTTGAAACAAATGCATCCTTTTCTTAGAAAGCTTGCCTTCCAGAGAAGTGAAGGCGACGAGGAAAGGCTTGCCGTACATTGCTGCTAAAACACTACTCCAGAAGCTTTACGGTGTCCTGACAGCTAGGCCATGAATGATTGAGCAGCTCAGCTGTGTTACTGAGGGTCTTACCCAGGCGATGGCCATTATGCCTAAGGCAAAGAGGCTGGGGCCGAGCAGGTTCCAGAGGCCGTGGCGATCCAGCTGCAGGGCCATAGACAGAGACATGGCCCCCAGCAGGTAGAGCACCTAGTAAAGAGAGAGAGAGGAAGAAAGAGAATGCCTTAAACTGGGTCCTAGACTGGGTTAAACATATCCACATGTCTTCCAATTAAGGCCAGCCTGCTGGGCCTACCTTCAGCCAGACAGACAGTGGAGGTAGCTTCTTATAAAGTTGCCCACCCTCCCCTTCGCCCACCCCATCTTCCCCCCACCAGTCCTGCCAGACACTGCTGCTGATGTGAGATGGGTGATTTGATTAGTGCCCACATACTGCTGCTCTCAGCAAAAACACACACACCCTCTTACACATTCTCCCTGGAGAAATGCAGCTGCTGTACGTACAATGTCTTCCACCCCTTCTCAGATACACACAGCATATGGTCGGACTATACTTCTGAGGACTTACAGTGCATACAATAATACTGATCTTAAACCTTGACTTTGAGTTGAATTCAAATTTCACTGCAGGGGCAAGACATGCTGTTGAATTATCATAAGGACATGAGGTCCCCACAATGATGGTTATACAAATTCATAAATGTACACACTTATACATGCTCTTCCATGAACCTCTGGATCACTATAGTCAAGTAATACTACATCTAAACCTAAATCTAACCTTAAACTCAGGATTTAAAAGGCAATCGTTGCAATCTTCTGGACATCTGGCTCCACCCAGGGAGGGCAAGATAAGTGACTGTGCATTTGCAAACACACACATACGCACACCAACACACACACATTGTGTCTTAGAAGCCCGCACATTAATCTAATGCTTTCCCTCCTCATTCTTTTTCTCTTTAATTCTTTCTCCCTCCTGACTGATCTAGTCTGGGGAGCAGCTAACAAGTAAAGCAAAGAAATGGTCGATGCTCTCTCTCTCTCTCTCTCTCTCTCTTTCTCTTTCTCTCTCCTTCCCTATCTCTCTCTCTCCCTCTCTCTCTCTTTCTTTCTTTCTTTCTTTCTCTCTCTCTCTCTCTCTCTCTCCACCCCCCCTCTCTCTCTCCCTCTGTCTCTCTCTCTCTCTCTCTCTCTCTCTCTCTCTCTCTCTCTCCACCCCCCCCTCTCTCTCTCCCTCTGTCTCTCTCTCTCTCTCTGTAACACACACACACATACACACACACACACACACACACACACACAGATTTACCTTTAAATGCACTGTGATTGCTGGGAAGTGTAACAGATTGCTAGCATTCATATTTATAATACTCTTCTAAATAAGAGACCCTTCATTTATTTCATTTCCAATCAAAACATCTTTTTAGTATGAGGTGCTCATTTTTCAGCAGATATCTCTGAGGAGATCCACTTGTTCAGGAGCAAAAAAGAAACTGGAGAAAATGAACACATCTGTAAGTGTTTCTGTCCACTGTGTGAACTCAGGCTGGAGAAACATAACTAAGAATGGACTGGCCACCCCAGAGCTCAGCTGTCAACATCACTGAATGCGTTTGGGGTTAATTTGATTTGTGCACAGTCTAAACCCACCCAGTGACTGTTACCTGTTTGATGATGGACTTGAGTCTGGCCATAGCGATGACAGTGACCCACACGGACATGAGGGAGCCGAGGAAATCACAGAACTGCAGGACGTCGTACTCCATAATGCAGAAAACAACGATCCCGGGCTGATCGCAGGCATGGTAGAACTACAGGACGCCAAAAGAGAGTGGGGGACCAGAATATGTTCAGTGTAGAACACAAACAAACTAAAACCCTTTTAAAAAAAAGGGCATGTATCTAGGGCATAGCAGAAGAGCCTTAATATTCTGGAAAGTGCTACAAGCTGTATGTATTAGGAGATCTAATATGTTGTAAAGCATGTTTTGTGTAATGTATACTATTCATTCATTCATTATCTGTAACCCTTATGCAATTCAGGGTCACAGTGGGTCCAGAGCCTACCTGGAATCATTGGGCACAAGGCGGGAACACACCCTGGAGGGGGCGCCAGTCCTTCACAGGGCAACACAGACACGCACACACACATACATACGGACACTTTTGAGTTGCCAATCCACCTACCAACGTGTGTTTTTGGATTGTGGGAGAAAACCGGAGCACCCGGAGGAAACCCACGCGGACATGGGGAGAACACTCCAACTCCTCATAGACAGTCACCCGGAGCGGGAATCGAACCAACAACCTCCAGGTCCCTGTAGCTGTGTGACTGCGACACTACCTGCTGTGCCACCATGCCGCCCTGTATAATATTCATTTTATAATTAATTCATTCTCCCACTGTTTTGTTATTTCATGGTAAATGTTGCATTATTTTAAAAATGACTATTCTCATTTTATTCTATATAAAATGTATGCTTATTTATATAAAATATTAATATAAATATGAACTACTATTCAGTATTTTTTTTTTGCCGTGTGTGTGTGTAAAGACAAGGTAAAACGATAAAGCTCAGCAATAAGCTGGACATAAGAATGCCTCACTGCAAACTCTACTATTCCAAAAGTGGTGCTGATCTGATCTATAGTCGAAACTCTACGCTGGTTTAACCGAGCAGAGACATTGCACTATCCACAGGGCACTCACAGTGGAGAAGAACATGGTGAAGATGTAGACGGACGCCTCCAACAGATAATGGCTCCTTATGGCTATGGCCACGGGCGGAACAAACATCAGGTTACTGAGACACAGCAGCAGGGTGGACAGCAGCTGGAATCCATACGAATAAGCTTCAGTGTTATCTGTGCATCCCCAGCCGTCCCAGCCTAGGACAAGGACAAACACCATGAAGGAACGCCTTTTCCAAAAGGCCCATAAGTCAAAAGTCACATTCTTAAGTTCACATTCTTAATCACTAAGCTTGCATATTTAGGTCAGATTCCATTTTTTTTTTTTATTTATACCCCTGTACCTTTTTGAATGTCACCGTGCTCCTGGGAACTCAGCTAAAGGTGTAGTTGTTAAATGATACAACCCAGTCTGCAGTGATATCAGAAGAGTGAGATTTTTCTTTGAAGATACTATTTCAACCTTAAATATTGCAGTAGTCTCAGGTACCAGAATGTAATTGCTTCAGCATTTAAGGTGGAACTGGAAAGTTATTAGCTAACTACTGAGAAATGCTTGTGTGCAAAACGGCTTCTCAAAATGATTCTGAAGCCAGCTATGCCAAACAAATTTAATTGGTTACCAGCCAAAAGGCTGGAATAAACCTGACATGTTGTGAGCACCATAAATGGGCAAATCTCTGCCTAAACTCGTGTTTGTCTGCTGTGACCGGCAGAAAGTCTTTTGAAGAAATAAATATTGCAACATTCATTCATTTATTATCTGTAACACTTATCCAGTTCAGGGTCACGGTGGGTCCAGAGCCTACCTGGAATCATTGGGCGCAATGCGGGAATACACCCTGGAGGGGGCGCCAGTCCTTCACAGGGCAACACACACACACACACACACATTCACACCTACGGACACTTTGAGTCGCCAATCCACCTACCAACGTGTGTTTTTGGACTGTGGGAGGAAACCGGAGCACCCGGAGGAAACCCACACGGACACTGGGAGAACACACCAAACTCCTCACAGACAGTCACCCAGAGGAAACCCACATGGACACAGGGAGAACACACCACACTCCTCACAGACAGTCACCTGGAGGAAACCCACACGGACACTGGGAGAACACACCACACTCCTCACAGACAGTCACCCAGAGGAAACCCACGTGGACACAGGGAGAACACACCACACTCCTCACAGACAGTCACCCAGAGGAAACCCACACAGACACAGGGAGAACACACCACACTCCTCACAGACAGTCACCCGGAGCGGGAATCGAACCCACAACCTCCAGGTCCCTGGAGCTGTGTGACTGCAACACTACCTGCTGCGCCACCGTGCCGCCCTTATTGCAACATAATTTTCTTTTTTATAATTACTGTAAATTAAGGTCTGTCTTATAATTCTCAATATTTAGATTTGCTGTCATGTAACTGTCTTTGAAGAATTCTTTGATTTCTCTGCTGCTTCTGAGGCAGATTTTGAAGAAGTATGGCATGTTTGAGCTATGACTACTGCTTGTGAGGCAGCAGAGCATTATAACATTCTGCAGCTTCCTCAGAGGCAGTTCCTTTATCCTCTGTTCAATCAAAAAAAAAATATAAAAATACTGAAATTTTTGCAACACTTCCAACAAACTATGAAGTCTACAGTAAAAAAAAGAAAAGAAACATTTACAGTGAATTTATTTTTCCACATTCATTGCAGGGATACCTCAAGGTCCTAGGTGGAGCTTTACCAGTATCTGAAAATGTCTGCCTAGTATGTTCTAACCAATCACACTGATCCCTGCCTTTTTGGCTGGTAAACAATTACATTCGCTCTGCCTCAAAGGTAATACTGCCTCCAGAACCATTTTGAGTTGTGATTTTGCACACGAGCCTGAGACATCAGAATACAACTAATGTTTTATGCTTGTAATGAAGTTCAAATGATAAGATTTCAAATCTACTTTAATATTAGAATACAATGATTATCTTAGGTTTTAAAGAAGAAAATACTTATGATTTTTTTTGGTTGCTTGCATGGCCATATTTCCAGTGATTCATAAGGCATTCGTAACATTTTGAAGTAAGCCTCTGAAAAATCAGTTTGAAGGGTGGTATAGCCATAACACTTCACCCTATACCTCTATCCTGATAAGACATGAGACACTAGATAAAAGCGAATGCTAGGGGTAATGGGAGAAATGGGATTCGCCCTAAAAACATTTGTCCAAAAGTACACCTTTTTTAATAAGTGATACCTGTTAATGTGCTACTATCGCTCAAGCTGTGTTCACAACACACATACACAATAGAAAAGCACTAAACAATACAACAGGATTCCAACTGTGGTGCTGATTTCAGCTATAGCTAACATGCTACACTACTTTAGCCATTTCCATTGCCAAGTACAAGCTAGTAGGGTATAAACCCATCAGCCACCAGTTCCCCTACTCCAGAGTCCAATGCTGGTGGGCTTTATAGCCCTCTATCTGACTAGAAGTCTATTTTTTATTTGGACCTAGAGTGTGGAATCTTGCTGGGCTAACAAAAAAACCATACAAACACACACACACACACACACACACACACAGACTCCTCCACTCAAACGCACACATGCAGTCCTCATCACAAGCATCTACACGCCCTTAAATTACCTACACAACCTCCACAAACAGCAGAACAAGAGAAGCACACAGTCCAGCGCACATTTGCGAGCTCATCTGTGGCTTATTGTAAACAGCTTCATAAATATAGATTGGATCCTGAAAGCCTGCAGTGATGTAAACACAGTGAGGAAAGAGGTGCATTGCGCTCTTTTTCTCGCCTACCCTTTCCTCACACTGGAAATACAAGCAAACACAACCCAGAAGAGCTACTCTCTGATTGTGCCGGCCTAATCAACACCAAACATATATGGAGATATGTATTCTTTTCTTCTTCTTTGTAGCAATTTTATTCTAATATTTTCCATAATCATGAGATATCATCAGGTCCACCCTGATATCTAGCACATACCCAATCACAGACAGTTCCAGCAACCTGAGGCAGTGAGAACAAACACACATGTGCTTACAGACATTCACAACAACCTACTGACAAACAACAAAGCCACTGGATGGCTCAACCTGCTTGGAGGAGAATGCTAACCGTCCAGCACCGTCATACTACTCTGGAGGGCGATGGTAGGATGGCTCACCCACCCAGAAAGAATGAGAGCAATTATGAACTCCAAGTTTCAGAGGCTTAGGCAACACCTGAGATTGTATAGACCACATCACCAAGCAGGAGCACGTACATAAGCTCATTTCAGAACCAAACTCTGACTGAAGTTTGACAGAGTGTTATAAAAATGATCATCACTCGAGAAGAAAACGGTGTGGGTGAAAGTATCAGAGAGAAATTTAAAGGGAAATAATTTCAACACCACATATTTGCCCCCTCAAATATTCATTAAAGGCTGTGGATGTGCCTATGGTACAGAAGACACTGACAGCGATCCACAATCCAGAGAGAAGAAAATAAAGCGAACATTGAGAATCATCCATAATGGGGAAGTAATTGAGAGGCAGTGATTAGCATATTTCCCAGCATTATCGTACATCCTCTAATTAAGCAACTGTTTGATTCATGATCTCCTATTCATGCGGAGATATGAGTGACATACGTGTGGCAGAATGGTCCAACTTAACCTGCCAATTATCCCTGATTGGCGTTCGACTGCGGAGAGGGACGATTATGGTAAAATTGCGAAATATCTAGCAAATTAAAATCACATTAACCTTTAAACTGATTGCAATGGGTGGAGAGAAATGCAAGACAATGAAATAGATATTGTTCTCCCAAAAACCATTTCCAAAGATAATTCCTAGCTTTACAGTCTGGGGCGAGTGTAACCCTTGACTGCTGCCATTTTGATGTGCGATTTAAATGTAAATATGTAGTTATATAATTACAGTCACAGAATGATTTGCATTTTCTGCATCGACACATTGGTGATTAGCTTTTTTTAAATGTCAAAACTAAAAGAAAGTAAAGTTAAAAAGATATTATTTCAGCACTTTACACATGACTACAACTTCCTCCAGACTCCATTATAACCATTTATTCAACGTCCAAATAAATGTAGATGTAACCGAACATTGGGACTTATACTTGGACCTGAAGCAGCTAATTTCTGTGAGGATTTGATTGTAGTGACTCACAGAATCATTAACTGATCAGACCTGGATCTTGAATACAACTGCTAGAAGGATTTATACACATCTGGCTGACACTTGCCATTGGGGATAATGGCCATAGGGTTACGCACAACTGCCTCTGACAGGTCAATAATCTATTAGTCAGTACTTTTCTGTTTGTGCAACTGAAGACTTGTGTCACCAGTGGGTGGTCTGTAGGTCTGTAGGCCATAAGACAAATTAATAAATGTTTTTAATCTGCATTTATATGTATTCATGTATCAATGATGTAAAACAGGGTAATAATTACTATAATCCCTATAAAACAAATGTGAGGTTTAAGCTTACCTGCTTTGCACTCGCATGCAGCGTACAGATAGTTATTGGTGCGGAGAAGCTTGCACTGGCCATATGTTCCACAGTCGTTGATGCAGGGGGTCAGGTATGAGCGGAGATACACTTCTGCTGTTATATTAGTGCACACCTCAAACCTGCAACACATAAAAAAATTAAGTAATTAAATAAAATAAAAAAAGGGCGGCACGGTGGCGCAGCAGGTAGTGTTGCAGTCACACAGCTCCAGGGACCTGGAGGTTTTGGGTTCGATTCCTGCTCTGGGTGCTCTGGTTTGGTGTGTTCTCCCTATGTCTGTGTGGGTTTCCTCCGGGTGACTGTCTGTGAGGTGTTTGGTGTGTTCTCCCTGTGTCTGTGTGGGTTTCCTCCGGGTGACTGTCTGTGAGGTGTTTGGTGTGTTCTCCCTGTGTCTGTGTGGGTTTCCTCCGGGTGACTGTCTGTGAGGTGTTTGGTGTGTTCTCCCTGTGTCTGTGTGGGTTTCCTCCGGGTGACTGTCTGTGAGGTGTTTGGTGTGTTCTCCCTGTGTCTGTGTGGGTTTCCTCCGGGTGACTGTCTGTGAGGTGTTTGGTGTGTTCTCCCTGTGTCTGTGTGGGTTTCCTCCGGGTGACTGTCTGTGAGGTGTTTGGTGTGTTCTCCCTGTGTCTGCGTGGGTTTCCTCTGGGTGCTCCGGTTTTCTCCCACAGTCCAAAAACACATGTTGGTAGGTGGCGACTCAAAAGTGACCGTGAGTGTGTGAGTGTGTATGTTGCCCTGTGAAGGACTGGCGCCCCCTCCAGGGTGTATTCCCGCTTTGCGCCCAATGATTCCAGGTAGGCTCTGGACCCACCGTGACCCTGAATTGGATAAGCGGTTACAGATAATGAATGAATGAATAAATAAAAAACAACTCAGTTCAGTGCGAGAGCCCAGGAGTGGGGAGCAGAAGCTTGGGGTTTTAGCTATTTTCACTCAGTTCTCTTTCTTCTCCATCTTTTTCTCCATATATATTCACTGCTTTAATTTATCTGTTTTGGTTGTGTTTTCTTTTGCTCTGTTTAACCTCATCTTTGTGCAATCACAAATATTCAGGTCCAGCGCTGTGATTGGAGAGACTCAGATTAGGAGGCGGGACAAATAAAAAAATGTCTGCACTTCATGTAAAAGCAGCACAAAATCAGAATGACTCTTTTTATCCCATGTTTACTGACTTAAGCAGCCCACAAAAAATGCCTGGGTGGCCTTGTTTCAGTTTGTTTGTCGGTAGGCTGCATATTCCCAAATGAATATGCACATGCATTGAGCAAATAATGGTTTTGCTCTAATATGTCCCCTTTATGTCTCCTCACCATAGAAAATGTTGTGATGGCTAACAGTCTAGGGGCATGTCTTTATAGGTGTGAATGTAGGTTTATGCAGGGGTCATGTAGATATCTGAATGATGACCCACAGTAAAGTGTTACCAAGTTACACATTATAAAACAGTTCCTATGAGACTGATTTAAGAAAACTTCACAGATTGTAATGCAGAATATAAGCCCTCTTTCTGTTTTAAACATGCATCTCTGACTTTGAGAGAAGGGCATATTTAAATCTCTAGTCTGAGAATAGCTGGAGTGGAGAAACAACCAAGTTGAAGCAGAGTTCAGAAGTTGAAGTATGTCTGTGGAATCCGCCTAATCTCCAAACAAGATAAAACTCCTAGATGAAAGGTGACCTGATGTTTAAGGACAGTGTTTCACAGCTTCAGAAGTAGATATGGAGGTGTATTCCCTGTTGTATTAGCAAAAGCTAAACCACTTCTGCTGGCAATTTTAGACGATGCTCTCAAACTTTCCCTGAACTCTACTTCTCTGTCTAATTTGTGTTAGTGGTTTGAAGGGCCTGGGTTGTTTGAGCGTGGCAGCTATGCAGCCTCGTAGTTGAAAAGCTTTATACCTTGAATCAAAGGAGCCCACCAATCAACTTAAAGTATTTGCACACAGTGATATTCTCCACAGAAGGCTTTACATTGCCTAATCTTCTCAAAGAAGTCACTGCAATGCTATAGACAAACCAACAATAGCAGACACCCAAGTGTTCCAGAGGTTCCAGGACGTCCTGGGGTACCTCCCTGAAATGAGCTTTTGCTGCAATATTCAGTTAGTGTCCTCCCCCAAGCATGCTAAGCTCATTTTAACGTCATTTTAAATAAACATGAGGCGGCAAGGTGGTGCTGCAGGTAGTGTCTTTGTCAGCTCCAGGATCCTGGGGTTGTGGCTTCAAACCTAACCTTGAGTCACTGTCTGTAATGAATGTAGTGTGTCCTCTGTGTGTCTGCAGGTATCGTCCGGGTACTTGGGTTAATCACACAGCCCACAAATACACGTGTTTTTCTGTGGATCGGCTGTGGAAACGTGTCAATCCGTGTGTGTGACTGTGTGAGTGTGATTAAACTCACCCTCGCTCTGTGGAGCACAGTGACCTGAGGCTGAGGTACCAGGTCCCCGTCTGTGGGTAAGGAATCCGCAGCTTGGTGATATTCGTGGTGGTGTTTACGGAGAGGAGAAACCCTGATACAGCTTCTGGAAGATTGTTTAATAAACAGGAGATTTTTCATTAAGCTACTGCTACAGTTATAACTTTCCATCATTTATATTTACAGTCAATAAAAATATTTTTTATTTATAAAAAAGCCTGCAGTTCATTGAAAAATCTGTTTTATTTTAAATTTGAAAGGTTTTGTACACTGTAATACACACAGTAAGCAAGTACATATAAATGTTGTTCTTTTGAATCTGAAATGTGTCTTGGAATAGGAGCATCCAAAGAGAAATTTAACTGCATTTTCTAACCAGCATTTAAATGTGAATTATTAAATCTGGACCTAAATAAGTTAATATATTGGCATCCAATATTAAAAATAATGATGTGTAAATGGTTCTTGACTTGGGTGTATGGTTCTTTGAGAAAACAATGGCGGCTTTCAGAGTACTACATAGAAATAGAACATTGTTTCTGTGACTTACTTAGCTAGGGTGACCAGACGTCCTCTTTTACTCGGACATGTCCTCTTTTTTAGACTTAAAAAAATGTCCGGGCGGAATTTCACAAACGTCCGAGATTTTGTTTTTCTAGAGCTTACATAGAACTTCGAGAAGCGTTTCGTTCACAAACTCATCCCGCCCTCCCTTACTCCGATTGGTTCGCTTGAGTGAGAAGGGGGCATGGTGAAGTAGCCTACAATCTTCGGATTGCACGGTCTGACTGTAGAGATACCGTTATTGGTCGATAACCTTCTCTGTTAATTGGTCAGTCTGCACGTCAGTAGTCCTAGTTTACATCAGGCAAAGTGCATGTACCTACCCTCATATCGAGTAGCTATGCCGAAACGTAAATGTAAGTTGTCAGATGAAAAAAAAAAAAAATTCCCATGGCTACAAATCCGCTCCCAGGACACTGGGATCGAAAAGGAGAAGGGTGATCTTTCTCCAAACTATTCTTAGGATGTTCACCCAAAAAAGCCAATCACTGTGGCTGTTTGCTCATGGATTGATGCCATAAATGTCCACACAATACATGTCTATTGTCTCACACACACATACAAAAGTTTTCGGACTTGTGTGGTTAAATCTCTGGATAAACAAATGAAGACAAGCATCAATAAACAACGATAAACAACAGACAATCTCCCTCACACCTTCTGTGTATAACTGCCATTGACTCTAACACTGGATCAGAGGAACAGAAGCAAGCCTGCGATTGGTCACAGCCCCCTGTCACTCTACCAGTCATTGGAGTCTTATTGGTGTTGCTAAGGTCAGGGGTTAGCCTGGGTAACCAGTATAGGCTGGACATGTCTGGGCATATCCATGGAGAAGGGCCAAGTCTCATTGCCCTTTTCTACAGCTGGCCCCAGATTCACTTGTGAATCTATACATAGGAAAAGGACTAGTCATCCCCTTGTGGCAGCTCTGGAACATCAACCAGACAAACAACCGATCGAATATAGGTCTCTCCTTTCACTTCTACATCAACAGTCCAGGTTCTCCCATCTTGTTCTAGAGAGTTACAGGATCACAGGACTGAATAGTGTTCAATTTTCACACACGTTTTACCTCACAGACTTTCCCTTTCTATAACTTACTTTGAAAACTAAAGTTTTGGACAATGTAATCATCTTGAAATGGGACACACTTATTCTATCATTACTCTGAAACTAAAGGAATTACTTTGTACTTTATTTACTTTCCATAAACCCTTTACATAGATTCTGGGAACTGATGTTGTACAATTAGCTCTGGATCATATACATCACTCCAACCCATCCCAAAATATTAGATGGGGTCACAGTTGTTACACAAAACATCTATTCGTATTGCTCCACAGCACAATGCCTGGGATTGAGCATGGTGACCTCAAATCTAAGTCAGTGTTTTTGTCAAATCTGCTCCTGGAGGCACCCTGCCCTGCATATTTAGTGATTTACCTGCTTTACCACACCCACTGCAACTATGAAAAGAAATGTTCATTAACTGATTAGTTGAATCAGGTGTGCTGAGTGAAGGGAAATCAATAAATGTGCAGAGCAGGGTGCCTCCAGGACCTGGGTTGAGAAACACTTGTCTAAGGAGATTATACAAGCTGTGTGTGCACAGTAGTGAGAGATGTCTACGAATGTTAGGACACACACTTTATATTGATCAATAGCCCAACTTTCTCACCCACAGACATTTCCCACCCACTAGAAAAGTTCCAAACATAGTGTTTAAAGTCTGAGAATAACAGAGTTCTTTCTCCATGGGCAGTCTTTTTCACCAGTCTTATCTCTCTTACTGATGCCATTGTTGTGAATAAGACCAGCTGGGATTCCATATTTTCAGCCCACCAAAGGTGGCCTGCTGAACACACACCAAAGTGTCTCCATTTCCCCTTAAACAGCCCCCATGTGTTCCCATTCCCTTTCATGTAATCTCGTCACTTTAAATTGGTCTTATTGAACGCTGCTATGAGGGCCTTTGAAAACAATTCAGCAAACCTTCCTGGCACTTTACCAAGTGTTACAACACTGACTCATCCCTCTGCTTCTCCTTTTCCCTCTCTTCTCCATCAGAAGGACAATAGGGGGCTCTAGCCGCTAACCATACAGGATTTAAAAGAGCTTTGGGGGGCTGACTCTTAAGCTTCTCCTACCAGATTCACATTTGACGGAGGAGTTGTCTCGAAGAGCCATCGGCATTCCGTGGTTCAGGCAGCCGAACACCGTCATGTTCTCTCCTTTCGCCGAAGACTACAATAAAGAATAACACAAAAAGACAGTTATAGAGAAGATGTAGACGACTGGAATTTATTCTTTCCCTACACCCTCTAAATCTAAAGCTCCAATGTAGCAAATAGGCCTTTAGAACCTTATGAATGTTTTTCATATTCACTCTTTTACAGTAATGGCTCTTTATAGATGGTTCTGCCTCTGCTGCATCCGTCAGGGTCAACTCTGCTGTAGGCAAAAATAACCCAGCTTTGTACCAAAGTATAAGGTCACAGTACATTATGTAAATTACTGAGCCGGCATTGGTCTCCTGGCCGTGTGGGTGTTTCCCTGTCATCATGGAAATGAAACAAACAATGGAGCAGAGTCCCACCTTTGCCTACAGCACTCCTCACCCTTCTCAAAGTTCAACCAGAGGTAAAGTTAGCCAAAGCTAGTGGTGTAGTAGACTTTTTATTTATGTCATTGCCTTTATTACCGCACATCTTTCTTTACAGGGAAATTGCACTGATTTTATTTATCCGTGGACTGAGGGAGGAGGACAGCGCTGTTCCTTCACTCCCACTGCCCTCAATTTTCCTGCTGGTCTTGGGGATCATACTGATGACCTTCCAGTCCCAAGCCCGCTTCTCTAACCACTAGGTCATGGCTGCCTGGCTGTAATTGAAATAAAGCCACCCTCCCACTCCCCTTGCACTTCATATGGAATGACATTTGTTGTTCGATTTTTTTTCTTTGTTCATGAAAAGGCGTTTGTGGAGGTTAAATCTTTTAAAAATAATAATCTGCTTTGTCTGGGGCACTTCCCATATATGTTTTTCTGTGTGTGCAGTTAAAGGCAATGTTGCTAATACACCAGCTTCTAGTCTGTTCTGGTGATTCAACTTCTTTTTTTGAAGCCAATCAAAGAGCTGTTTGCCCTGCCTCCAGCACCTCAAAGCTGTGAACCACAAAGAACAGAACAGACCAGGTCACAGGAGGGATATATCAACCATTAGGAATAAAAGTAGGTCTTTGTATTATACAGATGTATATTTTTAAAATTGTGTTTTAATGAAAAATTCCTGTTTTTTCACCCTTTCTTTTTTCTTTTACAATTCTAATAAAATGGGGATGATTTTTTAAAATTAAATATAGGTACGATGGTCACTGACTTTTGCACAGAACTACCATTTCTTCCACAGATAAAACAGAGATAGACTGCAGCATGTTGGGGACTGTCACATCATGAATCTCATGGATTTCTGCCCTTTTTAATCCGATCAGCTTCTTCACCCTTTTCCTCTTCAGGTGTTTCCCTAGGTTTGCTGGTTAGAGCTCTGGAGCATCGTTTCAAGAAGATTGCATTCGAAGTAATCTTAGAGTATTTCTGTTGTGCTTCTAATATGTAAAGAGCAGCTGATGTTTTATTGTGTAAAAATATAAAAAAAATAAAATGACACAGGGGTATAAAGAAAAATCCAGAGGATACAGGTAATGTTTAGGGGTTACTGAAAGTTATTAAGTGGGATTTTTTTAAGGGGTTATTAAGGGGTTATGGGGTTTATAGCAGATGCATGTCTCAGCGCTGGCCTTTGAATGTCTGCTGCAATCTGAAAATAAAGCTGTTCTCCCCCAGATCTCCCTCACAGCACATGAATAATAGAGAGAGAGCTCACACAGAAGAGAATCCAGGACACCAAGCAAATTAGCCAGTGAAGTGCAGCCAGAGAGAGAGAGAGAGAGAGAGAGAGAGAGAGAGAGAGAGAGAGAGAGAGAGAGAGAGAGAGAGCAAATGGCAGAGATGGAGAAGGGGAAAGAAAAAGAAATAGAAAGACAGAGAAAGAAAAACACTGTGAGGCAATGTGAGAGAAACAATGTGTGTGTGACTGTGTATGTGTGGGGACGGGGGAGATTAGGAGTGAGAGAGAGAGAGAGAGAGAGAGAGAGAGAGAGAAAGAGAGAGCTCTAACAGACAGTGTCATGTTCTTTTTGCTTAATCAGACTTGTTAGGCTGATGGTGTGGGCCGCTAAGCTCTCTGGGTAATGCAGTTTAATAATTGAGTGACTTGTGTTGTTGCTGCTGCCTCATTAAAGCTCAACAAGACATGACTGACCCCAAAGAAGCCACATTTGCCCCTGGCTTTCAGAGCAAGTCTGAAAACTCAGATTCCATTCCGCAGCCAAGGCTCCACGCCTGGACTTAAGCCCCGTGTTACTCTTGAAATCATGCTCCAGTGTTAACACCGCTCCTCACTGTAGCTCAGGGACAAACTCACATGGATCTGGATATGTTTAAAAATGAAGGTTTTTGTCTGCGTTTTGGCCTCCTGTCCACACGAAAATGACATTTTACTGAAACATCACTGAAATCTGAGGTTTTCTAAAACACTGTTCAAACATTGACGTCACACAGCATGTCTGAAAACAGTTCCTCGTAGTGCACTACACATGGAGCATGGAGTGATTTGGGATTAAAGCATGGTGTTTCTCTCATACTTAGTGGTGTTTTGTTGTCTCTCTTAAAAAGGTATTATGGCCCCTTACTGGACTGGCATGATAATACAGCCATTTTCATATTGGCCTGTATGGGGATGTTTTCAAAAACAGAGGGACATGTCATTCAGTCATTCATTCATTATCTATAAGTGTTTATCCAGTTCAGGGTCACGGTGGGTCCAGAGCCTACCTGGAATCATTGGGCGCAAGGCGGGAATACACCCTGGAGGGGACGCCAGTCCTTCACAGGGCAACACATACACCTATGGACACTTTTGAGTCGCCAATCCACCGACCAACGTGTGTTTTTGGACTGTGGGAGGAAACCCACGCAGACACAGGGAGAACAGACCACACTCCTCCAAGACAGTCACCCGGAGCAGGAATTGAACCCACAACCTCCAGGCCTCTGGAGCTGTGTGACTGCAACACTACCTGCTGCGCCATCGTGCCGCCCAGGGACATCTCAGTTTTTAAAAATATTTGGATTTGTGTGGACAGGGCCTCATAGGTCAAAAGTGCACATCATGAACTTTTGCATGATACCACATATATATACTGATCAGGCATAACATTATATTCTATTATTATTTCAATTGTTTTCTACACTCACTGTCCATTCTCTCAATGTTCACAGCAGCACTTTGTAGTTCTACAATTACAAACTGTAGTCCAGCTGTTGCTCTGCATACTTTGTAGACACAGCATACTCTTTAGGCACGGATACCGCTCTGTCTGATCCACTCGTACCAGCACGAAACACACTAACGCACAACCACCACGTCAGTGTCATTGCAGTGCTGAGAATGAACCACCACCCAAATCATCCCTGCTCTGTGGTGGTCTTCTGGGGGTCTTGACCATTGAAGAAGAGGGTGAAAAGGGGGCAAACAACGTATGCAGAGCCACACGTGGACTGTAATTGCAAAACAACAAAGTCCTCCTGTAGGGTCAATGAAGCTGAGAGAATACATGTAGAAACATGGAGGTGGTCATAATGCTGTGATTGATTAGTGTAAGTTTGTTGTGGGAGATATGTCACCAAAGGTTTGTGGACACCCCCATTGCTGTCCTAGGCATTCAATAGTGTATATACTGTACACACCCACTGAAAAGCACTGGAACAAGAATGGGATGCACTGAAGGTGCCAAACGGGAGTCGGAGGTCACCAATGACCTGTTCAATGCCAAGAATCTGCCAGAGGGATATAAAGCCCCCTCTTACAGTTGGGTTCCAGAGCAGTGGAGCTTTGTTCTGAGGACTGGATTTTGTGATTCAGATACATCCTCCAACATCAGTACCAGACCTCACTTATTTATTGTGGCTGAATGCCATCAAATCGGTACAAAACTGTGAAGAGTAGAATACTGATACTGCAGCAAAGTGGGCACAAACTCCTTACTGAGATCCTTAATTTCAGAACAAATGTTGGATGAGCAGATTCATTCATTCATTCATTATCTGTAATCCTTATCCAGTTCAGGGTCGCGGTGGGTCCAGAGCCTACCCGGAATCATTGGGCGCAAGGCGGGAATACACCCTGGAGGGGGCGCCAGTCCTTCACAGGACAACACAGACACACACACTCACACCTACAGACACTTTTGAATCACCAATCCACCTACAAATGTGTGTTTTTGGACCGTGGGAGGAAACCGGAGCACCCGGAGGAAAGGGAGACACAGGGACAAAGGGAGAACACACCACACTCCTCACAGACAGTCACCCGGAGGAAACCCACGCAGACACAGGGAGAACACACCACACTCCTCATAGACAGTCACCCGGAGGAAACCCACGCAGACACAGAGAGAACACACCACACTCCTCACAGGCAGTCACCCGGAGAAAACCCACGCAGACACAGGCAGAACACACCACACTCCTCACAGACAATTAAATATCGAAATAGATATTAACACATATAGAAATATATCTCTAACCCTAACTTCTAATGGTCAGTGATCTTCATTTTTATCTTTGTTCACTTACAGCAGGGAAACGGGTTCATTGCTGCATTACGTATAATCACAGCACACTGCAGTTTTCCTGGAAAAGCCTGAGTGAGGTTACCGACACATAGCAGAAATAAAGAGTGTATTACACCTGCTTTACACCTCACACACTATCTGTTTCCTTTACAATAGACTTCTCAAAATTGAATTCTCTCACTGATCTTAAAGGCTCTTAAAGGCTTATAGCTTTCACACATATCCCACTGTCTGACAGCTTCTATTCCGAATCGGGCTTTAAAATCATCCCTCACTGGCTTACAGCAAGCAGTACACACCCCCAGATTTAAACCCACTCAGCACTCCGTTGATAATTGGGCCTTGAGAGATGCTGTTGTTTTTTTATTTATTTTTTTTTACCCAGTTTTCTCCCCAGTTTTTCATCATTTCTGATTCCAGTCATTAGTTAGGTCTCCCCTAATCACACCATGTTACCAAGCTGGAGGAGTCAAAACAGCACGTGCTGTAGATTATTACTATATTATGATGGTGGTTATAATCTGTATTTATTTTACAAGCTCTAAGCGAGCTCCCGTCCACTGGTGGTGCTGTTTTGTATATCAATCATGGCTCAAACTATAGTCACCTTCGTTTTCCAAATTCAACGAATTTTTAAAGATAAACGGGGTTTACAAAAAACAGAAAATGTGTGTGTGTGTGTGTGTGTGTGTGAGAGAGAGAGAGAGAGAGAGAGAGAGAGATATTTGTGTTCACTTTCTGTTTAAAAAGGAAATGATCAACACACAATATATGAATGCATTGCGACTGTAACATAATCCTGTTCTGGATATAAGTTCTGGATATACACGGTGAATGAGAGAGAGAGAGAGAGAGAGAGAGAGAGAGAGAGAGAGGGAGAGAGGGAGGGAGAGTGAGAGAGAGACAGGCAGACAGAGAGAGAGAGAGAGAGAGAGAGAGCGAGAGAGAGAGAGAGACAGGCAGACAGAGAGAGAGAGACGTTCAACACACCTTTAATTCAAACTTATTTACAAATGAAAACAGTAACCAAGTTCAAAGACTCAATTAACTGAAATAAAAGAAAATAGAAAATAAATAAATAAAACCATCCAGTCACAGATTCAACATGAAACCAGCCAGTCCATCGGGTTCACAGAGCAAGCCCCCAGCCCCCCACACAGCAAAGAAACAGTCCACATTATCAGTCACAGAGTAGTAGCTGTACTCTACAGTGAGCCTCTTTAAAATCAAACCCCTGACCATCATGACGGGGTCAGTACCCCCAGTATTTTTCATTTTATTTTTTCTGGTGCACCAGATGGCCAGTTTCGTGGCACCGTATAGAAAATTTAAAATCACTACTCTGTCCTTATTTGAAGCCAAGTACTCAGGACCATAAAAGAAAAGACAATCAGTAAAAGAGCCTAAAAATTTCATGCCCCACTCTTTAACCACACCCAGGATGGGGTGTAGCCGGGCACACAGCAAGAACAAGTGGGACAAGGTCTCGGTCTCACCACAGAAAGGACAGCCATCCCCAAGTGCGGGATCAATCCGTGCCACGTGTCTGTTTGTGGCTATAATCCCATGCACAATCCTCCACTGGAGGTCACCCACCCTCTTCTCGATGGGTCGTTTGTACAGGGACCGCCAGCTACGTTTAGGGGAGGCATCAGTCGAAACAACCTCGGCCCACCCAGACTCCTTCACGTCCCTCAGGCTGCGGAGATGGATTGTCTTGACACAGGCCTGGTACAGGGTCCGCTTGTGTAGAACACTAAAAATCCCAAGAGAAGGGGTGTCTAAAGACAGGAGTGTCCCCTGCCCCTCTTGCCATTCCTCCCGGTTCATGTCCATCACCAGCTCAGGGAACGTGACCTGCTGACTCAGATGTTGTTCCACAGGGGTGGCGTCCAGGTACTCACAGGCAGCAGCAGAGAGGTCAGTCCTCAGCCGGTCCAGCAGCTGCTGAGCTAACCGCACCGACCTCAGACCGACCATCTCAGCCAACCGCTCCGCAGGCACCCGGTCTCCACCCCTCCGCAGGTCACGAACCTTAACAAGTCCGCTTTCCAGCAGGGCAGTCCTCAAAGCTCCTGAGACCAGTTGCAACGAAGGAAAAGAGGTGTTGTGGAACAGTGGCTCCTCGAAGATCCAGGCTGAAGGCTCCGTGAAATTGTCCCTTGAAAAAGATAACAGGTGCCATGCCTCCAGCGCTGCTGTGTAAAATGGAGTCAGCTCCATCAAATCCACCCCTTCCTGCAAAAGGGAGAACAGGTGTCGGTCCAGCCCCAGACCACCAGCGCGCCGCAAAGGAGCACCGGCCACGACCTTCCAGCCCCGCTCTCCTCCGTACAGCAACCGCTGCACAGCCTGCAGACGCAAGGTTGCGATTCTGGATCGGATGTCAATAAGTCCCTGTCCCCCCTCCTGCACAGGCAGAGACAGGACCGCTGCTCTGAGCCAGTGTTGTCCCGACCAGAAGAAGTTCACCAGTATTTTCTGGATTTCGTCGATCAGTTGTCTGGGTGGGTTCAGAACAGTGAACCTGTGCCACAAAGCTGATGCAACGAGGTTGTTCACGACCAACACTCGACCCCTGTACGATAACTGGGGGAGCATCCAGGACCATGAAGACAACCTGGCATGAACTTTCTCCACAACACCTTCCCAGTTCATTGCTATTGCTGCGTCAGTGCCCAGCCAAACCCCTAAAAACTTAACGCCGTGCCTGCTCCACCGAATCCCCCCCGGGAGTGATGGCAACATACTGTTGCGAGTCTGAGAGCCACACCACAAAGCCTCAGTTTTGTCCCAGTTAAGTTTGGCAGAGGTGGCCTTACTGTAAACATTTAGCGTGTTTTTTAGGGACATAACATCCTGGTCATTTTTAACAATTACTGTTATGTCATCAGCATAAGCAGAGACTTTATATAAAACGTTCATAATATTTAAGCCTGAGAGTCTCTTTCTAATTAAAATCAGAAGGGGTTCCCAGACAAAGAGCTGCCCAGACAAAGGACAGCCCTGCCGTATCCCCCTACTGACAGGCACAGGAATACTCAAACCCCCTCCCGCCTTAATCAGACACGAGGCCCCTGAGTAGAGCAGTTTTATCCAAGACATAAAAACATTACCAAAACCAAAAGTATGTAAAACTGTAAAAAGATAATCGTGATCTACACGATCAAATGCTTTTTCTTGGTCCAGCGATAAAAAGCCAAACTCTAAATGAAACATTTTTGCGTAGTCATACAAGTCCCTGATTAAAAACAGATTGTCATAGATGCAGCGTCGAGGCACACAGTAAGACTGGTCCTCATGAACAATCGTACTTAAAACACCTTTGAGTCTGTTTGCAATACAGTAGTCAGAACATAGCAGTGATACGGGTCTCCAGTTTTTTAAAAAGCAGAGGCCTCCCTTTTTTGGGATGAGGGATAAAACGGCACGCTGACAGCTACTTGGGAGCACCTCAGCATCAAGGCCGGCCAGCAGAACCTCGTACAAGTCCCTCCCGAGGATCCCCCAGAAAGCTTTGTAGAAGTCCACCAGCAGACCGTCGATTCCAGGCGCTCTCCCCGACGACAGCTGAGTGACAGCAGCGGTGAGCTCTTCAAACGTCAAAGTCGTATCCAGGTCCTGCTTGTGGTGCTCATCAAGTTGAGGGAGATCCTCGAGCAGGGTCCTGGAGCACTGTTGATCCCGAGCACCTGCAGTGTACAGTTTGGTATAAAAATCCACAGCCAGTTTCTTCACCTCCACTGGGTCTGCCGTGATGGTTCCGTCTGCTTTACGGACAGACACCAAAGACTTGTGTGGATGAGAAGACTTCTCTAGATTAAAAAAGAATGCAGTAGGAGCATCCATGTCCCGCACCGACATGAACCTGGACCGTACCAGAGCTCCCTTTGCCTTCTCCTTTAAAATATCACTCAGTTCCTGTAACTTTGCTGTGAGATCGGCCCGTAGATCCATTGAATTCTGTAGAATCATGAAGTCATGTATATTAGAAATGTCCTGTTCCAGATTTCTCACTGCCGCCCTCAGTTTGGAGGTGGAATAGGCGGTGAAGTCCTGACAAAAGTTTTTAATTTGGGCCTTCCCCACTTCCCACCATTGCAGAAGGTTAATGAAGTCACCTTTTTTACTGACCCATTCTCCCCAAAACAGTTTAAAATGATCACAAAATGATTTGTCTGCCAAAAGTGTCTTATTAAAATACCACATTGGGCTGCCATAGGTCTGAGGAGCAACAGAAAAGACCACAGTACATAAATGATGATCAGAGAAAGAGGTGGGCTGAATGGTGGACTGATCATGTTACGAGCACCATCAGAAACATAAAAACGGTCCAAACGGGCCGCATACACACCCCCTTCAAAAACCCTGACCCAGGAGTACTGTCTGACAGAAGGGTGTTTTTCCCTCCACGCATCAACTAAATTAAAACCAGATAGAACTGTGGCCAAAGTCTGAGCGGACTGAGGATGAGGCTCTTTACCGTTTCTGTCATTAACAAAGTCCAAGGTGCAGTTCCCCCGCCCAACACAACAGTGCCGTCTGAAGGTAGGGACTGCAGTAACTGCTCCAGCCTCACAAACAGCTCACCTCTTTCTGCACCTCTGTTTGGGGCATACACATTAATAAAAATAAAAACATGATCACTGAGTCTGGCTTTAACCATGAGAAGTCGTCCAGCTACTACTTCCTCTACAGACAGTACGTCCACTCTAGTGGACTGAGAAAAAATAATAGCAACCCCTGCGCTAACGTTCGAACCGTGGCTTAGAAAACATTCCCCTTTCCACCACAGGCCCCACTCAGAGGCTGAGGCGGCATCACTATGTGTTTCTTGTAAAAAACATATATTTAATTTCTTAAGGGAAATAAATTCATAAAAAAGGGCTTGTTTATCTTTGTCTCTAAAACCATTAACGTTTAAAGAGCACACCCTTAGAAAACCCATGATAATAGAAAAGAGAGAGAGACAGTAATAGAGCAGGAAAACAGCAGAAAGATTAAGAGAGACCCTCTTCCTACGTGTTCCGTGTTCAGATATTTTTACGAACGGTACAAGACGCACCAGACTTAGCACTTTTTACTTTCCTGATCGCAGTGACGAGTTTCTACTTGAGCTCCTACACCTCCGCTCACCTGAGCATTAACATCTCCGCTCAACTGAGCATTAACATCTCCGCTCACCTGAGTTCCTACATTACTGCTCACTTGAGCTCCTACACCTCCGCTCACCTGAGCATTAACATCTCCGCTCAACTGAGCATTAACATCTCCGCTCACCTGAGTTCCTACATTACTGCTCACCTCAACACCAGACTCAGTGCCTACATCCACACCACAAACAATCTCCACATTCACCTGATCAATAAACTCACCCCCTGTGACTACACCACCTCCCACCTCCACGTTCTCCTGAGAATCAGCTCCACTCCCCAAGTGATCACTAATCTGAACCACCCCCGAATCCATACCACCACCAGATCCCAAACTCACCTCTTCACTAGTCTTAACAACAACATCTACCCCATCACCAACTACCTCTACCTCCTGAGCACCAGCCACCACCTCACTACCCGCTCTGCTAATAAGGGTGGTAGGCCCTTCACCCTCCTGCCCAGCTGTGGGCTGGAGAGAGAAAGAGAGAGAGAGAGAAAGAGAGAGAGACAGAGTGAGAGAGAGACAGAGAGAGATTGGGAAACTCAAACTAAATCACAGAGTAAAATGCAATGTTATCTGGCCCTAAAGCGGCAGTACACTGTGGCACAGTACCTCAGCACAGTGACTGACCGAGACCTGAGAACCACCCTGACCAGGTACAGACTCAGTCAGCACGGTCTGGCCATAGAGACGGGCAGACACAGACAGACCTGGCTGCCTCAGGAGCAGAGACTCTGCCAGCAGTGCGGCTTCAGTCGACCCGAGACAGAGCTGCACTTCCTCACAGAATGCCCAAAGTACACTGAGATCCGCAAAGAGTTCTACATTAAATTTAGTGAAATACACCCGTCCTTCACAGCCCTGACCCCCACAGACAGACTCCCGTATCTGCTGGGAGAACAGAGAGAGAGCTGCACTCTCGCAGCCCGATACGTCCTCGCCTGCCATCGCAAAAGGGACAGTGAGTGACCCTGTCAAACACCCAAACACACAGAAACACACACACCTCATATATAACCTTTTCCCCCAGTTCCGGTCACTGTGGTGAATGTTGCCGGGTGTTTCCAAGTTCTAAAAAGTGACCCCCTGTATTTATTTAATTCAATATTTTATTGTTTAATTCAATGTTTATGTTCTCCTTAAATTTTAAATTGTAACCCAGGCTTTGTCAATACAAATGTAACTAATTTGTCATGTCAATAAAGCACCTTGAATTGAATTGAATTGAATTGAGAGAGAGAAGAATGTGTGAAAGTTAGTTACAATAATTAAGAACTATGTTAGAATAAAAACGTAATCTACTTTTTGAACTCAGCAGTAGTTATGCTTATGTACAAAGCTAGATTAAATCACTAATACATCACTAGACTCTGTAAAAAGGAAAAAAAAGTGAATTATGGGAGGAAGCTGTGGCCAAATTTGGTAAAATTAATTAAAAACATACATATATATGAATTAAAGACAAATCTTTTTTAAAAATGTGTTAATATTGACAGCACTAATAACAAACACCAACTGTGGCCTGTGACCTGTCGCTGTTGTGGCATATATTTGTTATATTTTCTTTCATTGTAAAATGTTAAATCCATAAAAACTGTATAAAAATTCCCTAGTGTGCTCCCTGAGACAGAAGTGCAAACTCATTTTCAACAACACATGCAGTTTGGCCAGGGTTGTTAAATACCTACTACAGCTGCTGTAAATATTTGAAAGAGAATAAAGTCATTCTCCTGTCGAAGTAGAATCTCCTACAGTAGCAGCCACAAAGCTAGTGTGTTTGTATTAATCCCCATTACCCAGATTGGCGTTTGCTGTGTTCACTCTTGCTTGGTATGCAGGGTGTTTTGCTGAAACGTCGATACTGTGCCAAGCACCTGTGTTCATCTGGCCCCGGACCAGACCCCAATCTGGGAAGTATACTTCCAAACAATGACTGATGGCTAGCAGGACCGAGCTCAGGGCAGAGCTTTGGCTGTCATTCAAACCACTCTCAAAATTAACAAGCGGCAGGAGTGTTCCGCCACCGGATTGACCACAGGAAAGAGCGCCAGTCCAGCCGTCAAGTGGGGAAACCGCTTTCAGACCGCAAACATAGCCATTAAATGCCCAAGATAGCCAACGTGACCAGTGGCTGATCGCCGGCCAAGGTTATCAAGGGCAGCTAATGATGAGGAACCAATGCATGACATTAATTTCACAGTGCCCACATGGCTGCCACTGACACTGGCTGGCTCTATGGCATTAGGGCACAGATGTAGATGACCTCGCTCTTCAGCTGTAAAATCAAAAAGTTTTTTGCTCTGGGCTCTGGTTCAACTTCAGCTCTGGTCCTTTCATTGATGAGCTATGACCACAAACCTCTGAAGTATCCTCTTGAGCTGATCCTTCAGGGTAGAAACATTCAGGGATTGTCACGTCTTGCTTACTTTTTTGGTTTAGCTTTGTTTAGCCTGACATCTTACCTCACATCATGGGGACAGGCAATAGACGAAACAAAAGAGAAATGAGCTTGGCACTGAAAGGCCACAAGCTTAATTTCTGGTACAAGAAGGAAAGAAATGGGAGTGGGAGGAGAGAAGGAACCACAAGACAAGTATGTACACATGTAATGTAATGGATCGTCTGGTGTTGTACTGTGTTGTCTATCACTGTATAAAAAAAGCATGATGATGCCTTTATTGCCAGATGCACCCACCAGCGATTTTTACGTCTATCCTTTTACCGGAAGGTCTTCTGAGGTGTGCTGATGTCACGTAACGCAAAGCTAAAACAAGCCGCCGGAGAAAACCCATACAGACACAAAACTCTCACTGACTCAATGTTGGAGGAGCCATGCAATAGTTTCAACCCAGCAGACAGAGCTCAAAGCCAATCCCAGAGCAGCAGGGAGGGCTACGGCCACATAACTCTCTTCACTCGGTTCAGCCCTGATTACCTGTTGGCGTGCTCTCAATGAGAACACTTGGCAAAAACGCTCTGATAGGCAGAAAGGGCTGAGAGTGCTCAGGCACAGGGAGGATGAGAGACCTGCTTTGTTTGAGGTGTAGCTGGAAGGCTGTTCATGTTAGTTTTCATTCATGCGTTTGTTTATAACTAAATGGCCAGCTGGCCAAACTTCTCCTGCCTCCAGCGTCCTCCTCTCCAGGGTGGCATGGTGATTACCATAGAGGCCAGAAGCCATGACGACTTCTGATAGTGCTAACGATTCACAACCAGAATTACACAGTGGTTACGTTTCACTCATAATTGCACTCCCTGAGATTCAAACAATGGATCAGTTCAAATGTCAAGAGGGAGGAGGAAGGTTTTAACGCCCCCCTTATAAGACCCCTGCAGACACAGACCCCCGCATCCCACACAATAGGCCACATCCCAACAATCTCTGGCTTATTTCTTTAATTTCAATCATTACTTATACGACGCTGTCTTCCACCTGCACCAAAAAAGCACATAAAAAGAATGCCTCCACTTTCTTTCTGTGACCAAAGGGTACTGGGGCAACAGTCAAACAAAGAAAAGAAGGACAGACGGAGGGAGAAGGCTTCCAATTAAAAGAGGCTGGATGAAGTGAACACCAGAGTGAACACTGGTAGCTATTAGACATTTCCTTGCATTCGAATGAGACAAAAGGCATTGCGCTCTCTGTGTGACTTTCCACAGCAGAATGGTTTTTGAAGGAGGTCTGAAAGTAGGGGTTGGTTATATTTAAGTTGGATTGTTTTTTTTAAAAACTGGCTAATATTTACTGCTTCCTACAAAACCAGCTATTCCAGCTTTAAAGACATAGCAACAGCTTTTTCTTTCAGCTGTTTAAGACTGAATCCAACTGCAGTCCTTCTCTCTGAGTGGTCCTTGCTCTAGCTGGCTGTGCAGATCACATGCTTTCATTGCTCTTCACCTTGAAGGACATAATTACCGTGAGATCACTGGCCTCTCGAGCCCTGAAGCAATTCACCTAAGTCTGGACGACCGAGCAGAATCAGACTCGACCTCAAACTGTCTACAAGAGCCATTCAGAGAGCCCTGGGGGAAGATTTCTGCCCCCCCCCCCCACACACACACACAAACACTCACACACACAGAGACTGACTCACCTTCACAGAGGGGCGGTCTCAATTTCTGTCATGCACACACACACGCACACACAGATCTCTTCCTCTGGCCTTTGCCGCAGCTCATTAGCCCCTCTTCCCCCCTCCTGGCATTCCATCAAACCCAAGTGTCTGTTTGAGGACAAACTCTGTAGCTAAGGGGACATGGTGTGCTTATGTGTATATTTATGTGTGTGTGTGTGTGTGTGTGCGTGCATTTGCCCTATCATATTTATATTAGCACTGAAAAGAAGCCAGGCCACTTGGCTAAAGACCCTATTTACATTTCCGCTCGTCCACAAAGTCACTGAGAGGTTAAACGCGCTCAATTTTATTTGATGGAGGACAAACCCAAGCAGAAACCAGGCTGACCTCTCGGCTTCAACAAAGTTAATGAGCACATGAGGGCAGCTGATCCTTCAGATTTGTCCTGGTGGGTCAGGATCAGGTCAAGACATTACATGCTGAAATGACTGTAGTGACAAGCTGTGATCTTCACTTTAGAGAAGCACTAACTAGTTCGACGTTAAAATGTTTCACAATGGCAGTTAAAGGGCTCATACCACACGATTTCCCTTGTTCTTTTCAGTCAAAGTTTTAAACGTGATATGCAAACTCTGCTGCTGTCTCAAAGCAACATGCCTCGATTAATATAGTAATAGCGATCTATTTTGTATCTGTGATGGCACAAATACCAACCAATTGGCATTTGTCCACCTGTTCCTCCTCAAACTGTTTAGCTCCACCCATTCAGACCATAAGGATGAAGGAGGATGCATCCCACATTCCTGTCATGGCCCACTTGCCACAGGAATGACGGCACCTGAGTGGACCCCTCCCACTCGATATAAGTGCTACATAAACATTTGTTACCAACAACACAGCCACATCTGTCAGAAGTTGGCCAGATGAGATTTGTGACGTGTGGGCTGAATGAGCATATTTAATACATGGGCCATTTCTGGTTCACATGCAGTATACATGTGGCCTGGCTTCTTTCCAGCAGCAACAGCGCACCAGCAGCGCCGCATCTCGGCCAGAAGTGGCCCACATCTGAATGCTGTCTGCAATGGCCAATCAGTACAGGGGTAATTTACATATTACAGTCTCATAAGTACATGTTTTTCTTTGGATAGTGATGATATTATCTTGTGTGGCTGTGATAGGATGCTGTAGATCACTCAGATTCTTTCTGTATTTGGTGTTGAGTGATGAATATTCTTATCATAATTTATCTTGGGCGGCAGCAGGTAGTGTCACAATCACACAGCTCCAGAGATCTGAAGGTTGTGGGTTCGATTCCCGCTCCGGGTGACTGTCTGTGAGGAGTGTGGTGTGTTCTCTCCCTGTGTCTGCGTGGGTTTCCTCCGGGTGCTCCGGTTTCCTCCCACAGTCCAAAAACACACGTTGGTAGGTGGATTGGCGACTCAAAAGTGTCCATAGGTGTGAGTGTGTGAGTGAATGTGTGAGTGTGTGTGTTGCCCTGAGAAGGACTGGCGCCCCCTCCAGGGTGTATTCCCGCCTTGTGCCCAATGATTCCAGGTAGGCTCTGGACCCACCGTGACCCTGAAATGGATAAGCGGTTACAGATAATGGATGGATGGATAATTTCTCTCTGAAACACACCCAGCAGGTGATGGGACATGGTCAGGAAGTGGGTACCAGAAGCAGGACACTGCTGTTCTGAGAAGAGAGCTGCAGAACTGAGGACACTGTGACATTGCATGCTCTGACAGTGTCCAGTAACTTGTCTGAAGTGAGGTGTGATATGGCGGCCACTCTTGGGCACTCTGTTGCCATGCTCTTCTAGCTCTTGAGAGACTTTCCCTGAGGTTATTCAGCTTCACAGTCAAATCTAATGTTGGAGGCTGTGTGATACAGGACAAAGGAAACATTGCTACTAGTTAGTGAGTGGACAAAAGAGAGAGAGAGAGAGAGAGAGAGAGAGAAAGAGAGAAAGCCTAGCATACCTGACTGTGACGCATTGTTTTGTTATTCATTTACTGACACTGGGACTTTGTAAAAAATATATTTAAAAAAAAGAGGATTATTAAATGTCGCCCTATCATTCTAAACAGGACGGTCCAGCCTAAAGCCTGATGTCTAGCTACCCTAGGGGGACCCATTCTATGGAGAATCAACCAGTTCATTAAAGGACTGCAAAGTATTTTGAGTCTTCATCTCCTGTAGACAGCAATTTATATAATAAATAATTAACTCAACAGCTATTAGAACGAATCCCCAAGGCCTTGGATCATTGTTTCAGGAAGAGGATGAAACTTTAAAGCGACAGTGCTGTGATTGATTGAGAATTCACACCTGGACACTGTTTACCACAATCTGTTTATTTCTCTTTGTCCCAAAAGAAGGTGCTGAAAGCAGATGTGAACCTAAAAAGGAGCTTGTGCAGGTGTTTGGAAAATAATATACACGACCTGCCAAAAGCGTCTGCTTCTTTTTCTACTCTCAGGTTTTCAGGACAGTAAGAAAATATTGGTAAAAGTGTTTTCTCTTCAACACAAAACAAGCTTTTTTCAGATCATTTTGGGCAGATTTTAAAAGACTTACGGAGGGCAGGATTACTGTTAAATTGCAGCAACCTGTTAACAGACATATTGGAAATGTCTGAATGGAGGTTTATAGCATCACAGCAGGGGATAAACTTGTGGATTTTCCCAAAGGCACATTACAGTTTGTACAAACCTATTCACCCAATATTTCTTCTGAAAAGAAGTGCATTCATTCCCAGTTCCTTCCTTTTCTTTGTTGCAGTCACAGCTTCTACTCCTCCCTCAAGGCTTTAGTGTAGATGTCACAATATATCTGTGAGGATTCGATGGCTTTCAGCCATAAGTGCATTAGTGAGATCTTGTACTGATCCACTGCAGGTCATGCCAAAATATACTGAATGAAGCTCCATCACGTCAAAGAACACAATTCCACTGCTACACATTGGGAGGTGTTATACCCTTCTGGCCACTGGTGATCTAATGCCCAATGCAGCTAATATGGAGCATCCCTTTTTAGTGCGGACTTTACAAGCGGTATCTGCAACTGAACATTGCATTTAAGCAGGAGAATTCACTCATTAGATGTGGATATTTACTTAAAGAATGAAAGAACGAAGTAACTGATCAGTTGTTCATTATGTTTTAGAGCCTGTGCTAAAGGCAAACCCCAAGCTCTGTGGCTTTCTGTTTGATTTGTTAAGGTGATGAATAAAACACTAGCGCTAGTGACGTGTCCCCAAACTTTTCACTGCCCATCTGAATGAAGGTCCTCTGAAGCCATTGTCTCTGCTTGACCAAGTGTGGATAAAAAGAAAAATACAAATTTTTCGTTTTTTTTCCTGGCGTCCCAATTAGACTAAGCTTCTTCTCTTTGCCTTCATTACTCTGTGAAACTGCCTGTAAGATATTACCCCGTAAGACAAACACGTCACAGGCACCGGCGTAGGACAGCACACTTTATACAGTTAAATTTAGCTCTGCTGGCAAATGTGAAGCCTTTGTCCACGTCTGTAATGAAAACAATGCCAGCAGCCCCTGCTGTTGCTGGGCTATGCTCTGCTATTCATTATATCTGAGCCTGAATAAAATATGTGACACTAAATTGTGTGGAGGAGAGCATATTGGCTTGGCAGACGCACCGCGGCTCGGGAAAATTACCAAGCTGTGCCTCAAGGCACATAATATCTGAAATCATTATCTCACCAGAGCCGCTATCAGCCGCATTATATCAGTCCTAAAATTGAGATGTTTCATCAAATGAGCCGGTAATGCCACTTGTGTGCTGCCGGAGCCATTGGCCGATAGTGTAATTGGTGCATTGATTTCATCGAAAGAAGGCAGAGAACACTTGGTCATTTTCTCAAAAACGGGAGTCTTGGTAATTTTCTGCGTTTGAGGCTATCGCTCAGAATGGACCTGAAACCCACACACCAAAGTACGCCCTTCTTTAAGCCCATCCAAAAAGTCTCATTAGTGCCAGGTAATTGCCTTTCTTCCTGGACCAAAGCTGCCAGATTTCTAATGGATGTCATTTTCCATTAATTACAGAGTTGAAGGGGGAACACTTCCAGGAGCAAGAATGGTGGTGGTGGTGGTGGGGGCTGGGGTGAGGGGGGTGTGTGGGACACACACAGTTCTGCTTCTCCTCTGAAAACAAACACAAGAATCCTGCGCTACATGTGGTCCCGGACTAACAAAGCATCTCCGAGCAGTTCTGCATGAATAACAATGTTGCGGGGCATGAAACTCAGCCCTGAAATGTCAGCAAGCAGAGGTTAATCAAGGAGAGAAGGCCGGGTTCTGAAGGGCATGAAGCCACTTGGGGCTCAGCAGGAGGATGGGTCAGTCAGCAGGAGTTCAGTCTTCACATCATGTGGATTCTTACTGACATGTACACTGGACATATTACATATTTAAAGTGGACGTCAGAAAAGAGGTAAATCAATCATTAATATAGGACACTCTGTTAAACACTCAGCGCCCATTTTAACATCTCCACTGGCCATACATGTGCTCTTTGTTGTTCTATAATTACAGACGGGAGTCCAGCTTTTGCTCTGCATCTTTTTTTTTTCCCCATGTACTTCAATGATCAGGACCCCTATAGGACCAGGTGTGATTTAGATGGTGGGTCATTCTCAGCACTGCAGTAATAATGACGTGTTTGTGCTGTGTTAGTGTGTGTTGAGCAAGTACTAGTGGATCAGACACAGCAGTGCTGCTTGAGTTTTTAACCCCAGCCAACAGCATCCTGTGGCCTCTGATGAAGGACTAGAAGATGACCAACAACAGCAACTGGTGAGCTACAGGTTCACAGCAATGGGAAGCATCACTCTGAGATCAAACACAGATCATAATGTTCCGACCTCAGCTGGGGGCAACTATACTTCAGTGAACTTTACGTAAAAACCCTGCTGTAGAGCAGTGTTCATTTCATTACCAAAACCTATGACAAAACATACTTTTTCACAAGAAAAACGAGACAAGAACAGAATAAAAAGTAATTATATGAATAAAAGAACTATGACGGAGTGTTTTGCACTTTTCATAAATGAATATAAATTAAACAAAAATGTGAAAGACTGGGGCGGCAGGTAGTGTCACACAGCTCCAGGGGCCTGGAGGTTGTGGGTTCGATTCCCGCTCCGGGTGACTGTCTGTGAGGAGTGTGGTGTGTTCTCCCCATGTTTGCGTGGGTTTCCTCGGGGTGACTGTCTGTGAGGAGTGTGTTGTGTTCTCCCTGTGTCTGAGTGGGTTTCCTCCCGGTGACTGTCTGTAAGGAGTTGGTGTGTTCTCCCTATGTCTGCGTGGGTTTCCTCCGGGTGCTCCGGTTTCCTCCCACAGTCCAAAAACACACGTTGGTAGGTGGATTGGCGACTAAAAAGTGTCCGTAGGTGTGAGTGAATGTGTGTGCCTGTGTTGCCCCGTGAAAGACTGGCACCCCCTCCAGGGTGTATTCCCACCTTGCGCCCAATGATTCCAGGTAGGCTCTGGACCCACCATGACCCTGAACTGAATATGGGTTACAGATAATGAATGAATGTGAAAGACTGGTAAATGACTAATTATTTGAAAACAGAAAATAACGAGGAAATAAAAACAGAAAAAAACACTACATCCATTTGCTCATTTCAGGTCAAAGAGAGCTGCAGCGTTGAATATTGAAGAGAAGTCGACTACCAAAGAATAGTTTTGTGGAGCATCTGGGAGTTTATATGAACTGCTGGACAATAATTCACAAAGTTAGAACTTAAGGACTTGACCTGGTTTGCAAAATATGTTCAACATTAATAATGCACTGAATTTAGGATTTTTTTTTAAGTGAACGGACTAAAACTACAATAAAATATTTCTTTTCATACAGTTTTCATTGAGTAAAACTATAATAAATCTAAAAGACATTTTATTAAAAGGGACTAAGACTGAATCTAATTTACATTCCGTAGCCAAAATCAACATTGCTCTAGAGGATGTACTTTTCTTTTCAGTTGAATATCACTGCACTGTGTCTTTAACCAGGAGCACTCAAACATTTGAAGCCAACTTTAAGTGAGTTTTGAGTCAAAAATCTTTGAAATCTGTGAGAAGAGTACTTTTTTATCAATGGTCACAAAACTGAATCCTGAAAATCTGAACCTCAGCCCTTAGTCAGAGTTCAAATTGTGACTCAGGTATTCAATATAGACAAGGCCTTTATTACTCACTCTGTTCCCTGACTCTTATTCTCTTTGTCCAACTTTCTGACAAGCTGTAAGTCCAGCAGGGTCCAATAGCCCAAGGTTGGATGCAGAAATGGGTGCCATTAACTGGCCCTGCTCATAAACCTGTGCTACGTCAGCCGAGTGGACATCCATCACTCCTCCGTCCTTGTGAGATAATTCCCAGACGGCAGCATATGGCGGCAGGTGGAAATCATTTACTTTACGGCTGGGGCCCCTGCTCAAGAGGCTGGTCTTTACTCCAACTTTAAAATAGGTCTTTTTTACAGTGCCCAGGGCTGCCGTTAAACGCCAAAGAGAAAAGCCAATCTCCAGCTTGCTTCCCAAGTGCTGATTGAGGAAAATGACTTTTTCACTCACAGACACAGCTCATTTCACCCTCACTGCTTGACTACACAGACACAGGATCACTTCTAATTGCACTTTGTTTCACTTCAGCAAATTAGACCTGAACACTGGGGCTAAAAAAAATCAAGAATAGAGTAACTACACTTTACACCTTGGTTGTGATAATATTGGGAAATTATGATAACACAAAAGCCGGGATAGCACCATCCACTATGGAAAATAAGCAGAAGTCATGATCACTAGTTTGGACATCATGGAGTGTATGAAGAGGGAAGAATTCAAGGTTTTGCCTCACTACAAGGAGCAGGGACACAAATACATTTCCTGTATTGTATCTGTCACTTTCTTCTCTGGCACTGCATGAGAATACTTTCTGTCCCAAATAGCACACTACTTCCTATATAGTGCACTTCATTCATTCATTCATTCATTCATTATCTGTAAGCGCTTATCCAGTTAAGGGTCGCGGTGGGTCCAGAGCCTACCTGGAATCATTGGGCGCAAGGCGGGAATACACCCTGGAGGGGGCGCCAGTCCTTCACAGGGCAACACGCACACTCACACCTATGGACACTTCTGAGTCGTCAATCCACCTCTCAACGTATGCTTTTGGACTGTGGGAGGAAACTGGAGCACCCGGAGGAAACCCAAGTGGACACAGAGAGAACACACCAACTCCTCTCAGACAGTCACCCGGAGTGGGAATTGAACCCACAAAATCCAGGTCCCTGGAGCTGTGTGACTGCAACACTAACCTGCTGTGCCACCGTGCCGCCCAAAGTCCAATATAAATAGCTTTATTATTGGACATTTAAATGACTTTATTATTGGACAGTTATTTTATGACCTATATTATGCACTACATAGGGTGGAATATATTTGAGATTCAGTCCTAATGTTTTGGTTGCTCTACAATGCCACACACACACACACAAGTATAAAAGCTCACAACAGCGTAGGCCATGTGTGCAGGTGTAGACTCAACACTGATTCAGCACAGAAGCATAAGTCAGTCTTCATTAAACCACGTAATTCCTGTGGTTTTAGAAGGAGGATGAAAGTAGGAGGTGGAATTCTTGTTGTTAGATTTTTTCAACAATTACTGGTTTCTATAAAATCATCAACTGTAGCTTTACCACAGTGAGTTACATGAGTTACAGACTTAGGTCAAAATCCCACAGCAGCATTCTCCTGTTTAAACAGCCCTTTTAAGAGCTGCCTGATTCAGCACCTGTTCTTTTAAATGAGAATGTGCTACAGTTCAGCTGAGAGAGCGAGCTCAGGACTGAGCTCTAGTTTTTAGCCATTTTTGCTTGGGTCTCTACCTTCTTGATGTCAGTCATGAGGCAAAATAAGAACAGCTCTTTTTTATCCCATGTTTTCTGACTTAGGCACCAGATAAAAAAAAAAAAGATCCTTTAGCTGCAGTAACAGGTTCTTAGAAGGCTGTAGGTGTTTGAATATATTTGTGGGGATTTGATTGTATTCACCCACAACAGAAGTGAGGCCAATAATCAACACTAGTTGCTTAGTTTTGGCTCAGAAACACCACCTCAACTCATCCCTGAGATATAGGATGGTGAATGAATGAGGGCTTTGCAGCCCTTCTAGTCCACATTGAACATGGTACATTTAGGCTCATGCGAGCTGCTCCAAGCATGGTTTCTATGAGTTGAAGCCCATACTACAGGAGAGATTAAGTCATACCTGCTCATTAGCCTCAGCGCTGATTTGTCTCACTCACGCTTGCCCGTGTCTGAAAATACCATCAGCGTCCTCATGCCCTCTCTCGCCGACACAGGGCATGAGACTAAATTCGCTGTGCAAGCCCCAATTGCTCCTCAATTCAAAGGTTCATCCATAAGTGTATGATTATACTCCTCTGAGCTCCACTTTTCTCCATGTCTTGCACTTTCCTGTCGAGAGGAAAAAGGAAAATATGGTCGTTGAGAAATGCTTGCTCACATATATGCCGTTCCAGACATTTACAGTGACAGAAGAGCCCCGTCACTGAGCACTCTTTCTCCTTCATTGCCAGCAATCATATCCCTCCTCTGTATTCGGGACCACTCAGACACATTTCAGGGCTCCATCTTGGTGCTCGGTGTTCCACCTCTCGGCCACTGAAAGCTCCATATTTGACGTTAGAATATAACCCCAAGCCACTAGCGGCTTATTTTCCTGGCCGATGCCACTCTAGGAGATATTCATTAATGCATGCTGATGAAATCTCCAGGGGGAAATGGAGGTGAGAAGGATGTGGCTGCACTTTTGTGACAGAATGGGCACCAGATCGAAGTGCTGCTTAATAGATCCTTCTCCCTATTCTGCCTGACCTTTCTAAGCCTTCCACTGACATTCAAATCAAGGTGAGGCTACGTTTCGTCTTATCGCCCTGATGTTGTTCACACAGAACCTCTTCAAGTGATCCGTCACGATTCAAGCCGTGATTAAAGATCATATCCAACAGCTTACAATCTCTCCCTCGCTCTCTTTTTCTTCTTTCTCAGGAACAAAAGACCCGCGAGTGAAGTTCAAGCCTCGACAGTTGGAAATGATGGTGACATTTGCGGTAGCACTCTTCAGGTGTTACATCCCTCAAGGCAGCGGCAAATGGCTGGCACTTACTTGATTGCTAACATTTGTTATTAATCAGGCTAAAGTGCAGAACTCCTCAATCCACCCACACCACAGTGGTGCTGGAAATCCCTGCAGATCTAACCTTGAGTTTTTCAAATGCCAACAAGCTCGTCCAGATCTTTCCTTCCAGTTGCCAGAAAAGTCTCAACAACTGAATTATTCAAGCCTTAATCTTTCCAACATCTGTGAAGTGTCAGGAACTTTGTGAAGTGTCTGAATATGATTGTCATAGGTTGTCCAAAAACAAAGTGCTGTCCGATTTTTTGCAAAACAAATGTACATTCAAAAACACAATGGACTTAATGTCAATTCAGTAATAAGAGTTAATTCACTCATTCATAATCTGTAACCCTTATCCAGTTCAGGGTCGTGGTGGGTCCAGAGCCTACCTGGAATCATTGGGCGCAAGGCGGGAATACACCCTGGAGGGGGCGCCAGTCCTTCACAGGGCAACACAGACACACACACTCACTCACACCTACGGACACTTTTGAGTCACCAATCCATCTACCATTGTGTGTTTTTGGACTGTGGGAGGAAACCGGAGCAACCGGAAGAAACCCACGTGGACACAGGGAGAACACACCAACTCCTCACAGACAGTCACCAGGAGCGGGAATCGAACCCATAACCTCCAGGTTCCTGGAGCTGTGTGACTGCGACACTAACCTACTGCACCACCGTGCTGCCCAAGACTCACATAGTGTGTATAAAATAGAGTTCACCCTTCATGGATGTACACTCATTTCTGACATCACCCCCACATCCCCCTACACAGACGACATAAGCAACCATGACACGGCGAGAGACATTGGCGTGTCACATCAATTTTTTTGGAGTAGGTGCCCTTTGTCATGTTCCTCACTTCCCCATTGTTTGTTTTCCTGTCAGTCCCACCCTGTGCATCTGTGTATGTTATAACCCCACCTTGGTTTGCGCTGCCCTTGATTTAGTGTATTAATGGTCCCTTTCACCGGTGATCCAGTTTAGTGCTTTGATCGTTGCAGATGTAATAAAACGCTGATATGCTTAAAAGAGCAGCCTCATTTATTCACACACACAGAGAAGTATGTGATGGGGAATGGGCAGGATAGGTGAATTCTGCCCCAAGCCATATGTAGGGGGGGAATTGTACTTTTTATTTCTAAACACAATAATAAAACTTAAATTGTATGGTGTACCTCCCCTACATTTTTGCAGATGGTGGGTATGGGGGCTGAGTGTGTATGTGGGAGGCTGTGGGGGCTATGGGTGAGGTATGGATTGATGCACTTTATAGTGGGGGTGCCAATGGATTAGGGTTAGAGTTAGGTTTATGATTAGGTCCATGGTTAGAATTAGGTTTAGGACCATAGGAGCAGATGGTTAAAGTTTAGGACCTAAGCATAACCCTTACCCAAAGGTCCAAATGGCAGAATGTTCTGCTTGTGTCATACTCCCACAAGGGTTAAAAGTGCAGGTACATAACAGACAGGACCTGTTTAAACAGTGCCACTGGTGGATGGGAGCTCACATTACTAAAATAACTGCGGAACATAAACCACATCAGAAATGTTACAAAGATCATCCTGTCTACGTTAACGTTTGTAGACCTTGCTGATGGAATGTGGTACGATTTTGTTCTCTAAATAAAACACTCAAGAGAGACATGTGCAGTAGTATGGCACATTGTATTCTGAGAGTTTAGCACATTTCAATGGCACTAACCTCCTGGCAGGGATGGGTAAAATAGACTAAAATTAAATGGCTATAGTAAGGGTAGCTGAGCAAAACAATACAAATAAAAATAAACAGTTTAAGGGGACGTAAAAAGGAAATTTCAGGTCAGAGTAACTACAAATCAAACCAAATCAAATACATGTGTATAGCGCTTTTTACATCTGATGTTGTCACAAAGCAGCTTCACAGAAATCCAGTAAGACAAAGCTTTGACATGAAATGTAAAAATGTAAAGAAAGTAAAGATGTGAAAAAGCACAAATGAATCTGTGCTACAAAGATAGATAGATAGATAGATAGATAGATAGATAGATAGATAGATAGATAGATAGATGGATAGAGGAAATTCAAGTACAGATTAACATCTATAACTGCCATGGAATTTTTTGAAATATTGCCCATCTATCCGAATAAGAACTGGTACCTTTTCATATTTAATGAGTAATTACTTTTATCAAATTTATATTACTAATATTGTACTAATATTACTAATATGAATTTAATGAATTTAAGACACTCTACCCACCTCTGCGTTCAGCCTATAAGAAGACGCCTTTTGAAGAAAACAGATCTAACTGATAACTTAATTTCTGACTGTGAAAGGTGCTAGAGTTACTTGAAGCGGAAAAGCATCATTAAGATTTGATGCACTGAGTCAAATAAATGTTTAACTTATGAGATGAAGCACTGCAGCATGTGGAATTCAAAACAGTGTCTTCTACCTAGCTTACAATATTAGCATTGTGAACATAAAGACTCACACCAAAGAAAGAAAGCGAAAGAAAGAAAGCTCCACAGACCTAACCTTGGATCTTTGAAATGCCAAAATACTCTTCCAGATCGTTCCCTTCAGCTGCGAGAATCAAAACCACTCAATTATTCAGCCATTATTCCTCCTGACACTTGTATCCAAGAACTTTGGGAAATTTTTGAGCATGCTTGTCCTAACAAGTGTTTCACCAGCACCAACCTAGTGATTTTCCCAGAAGCTGGAATGCTACATTAAGTTTTGCTTATCAGACGGAAGCCCATGAATGTTAAAGAAGCAGTAGAACTATAGTATTTTGTAGTAAAAATAGACATAGAATTTCCTGCATTCGTGATGACTGTAATCTGGTACATGCAAGGTGTTCTTGCTGAAGTTAGCAACCACACATAGGAGATGAAAGTATGAATTTCATTCCGTCAGGATGACAGTTATCTTTAACCTTGTTTTTTTCCCCCTACATATTGCAAGAGTTCCCATCCATTTCTGATAGCTCTGGGCCAAAATACGGAGCTACATATTGGGGTATTAATGTTATGTCAGTTGTGCGGTGTGACAGAGATTAGCTGTTTGGGGTGAGGTAGTACGCTCCTCTGGAATGGAGAAAGGCTAAGGTGTTTCAAAGCCTATGGAACCTAAAGCAGAATAAAATTGCAGTTACATCTTTAAGAGTTTTGCAATGGACCCTACTTTCTGTGTATTACTTTATAACTCTTAGGTTGGTAACTATTTTTAGGTTCTACTGTTTTACTTGTTATTATGTTTTATAACAAAATATACTTCTATTTCTAAATGGGATGAACCAAAAGTTCATGTCTGCATATCCTGTTTTACAAGACAATAATGCCATTCTAGACCAAACAGAAATCTCCATGGTTAAATGGCTTTTGTTGATGTCATTTTCTAAACACATATTTAATCTGTGCTTAGAGAAATCCTGGGAAAATCCCAATGACTGCAAATAAGCAAAGAAAACAATTATAATGGAGGTCCCTTTCCACTGATGTGTTGATAATCACTTTAAATTCACTTCTATTAAGGTTTATTTATATACTATTATTTGTCTCAAAGCAGCTTTACAGAATTCCAGGTCTTAGCCCCAAATGAGTGTGCAGTTGTGACAGTGACAGGATAAACTCCCTCAGAGCACGAGGACAAAACCTTGAGGGGAACCAGGACTCAAAATTGGAACCCACCCTCCTCTGGTCAAAACTGGAGCAAAATAAACAAAGAGCAGTGTGTAAACATAGAGCAGTATGAATTAAGAATATCTACAATGCCTCTGATATTACAACGTTCTGTCTTAGTCTTTTAGTATGGAGTGAGATCACTGTCTTTCGTGAGAGCGCAAAAACGACACTAAATCGAACAAGTTAGACTCAACGAGCGCACAGAATCAAGAAAACAGCTACAGTGCGACCAGAAAAACAAGCACTGTGCTCTGCACTTGTTTCACTGTTTTTTCCTCGCTTCTGAAATTTACGCTCGCTTCTCAAAAGTCTGCTCACTTCTCAGTTTTAACAGGAAATACATCACAGATTTAAGACCTGGTCACTGATTCCTAGTGATGGCACCCTGGAATCTGAAGCTTCAAGGCATGCACACAAAATTCTCTCATGTTAAATACCTCATAAAGCAAGCCTACATGAGCCTCGCCTGTGGAAAAAACAGGCAATGGATTAGTGCTGTGATAAATGTAAATGTATGGTCAAAAGCCCTGCTCAAGTGTTTGTGCAAGAATATTAGAATTTTAGATATTAACCGAATAATTTCACAACAAGAAGTGCCAACCTGCAATAGTGTGAATGTAATTACAACAGTATAGTTTTCACAATGTGCCTCATCAAGATGTGTTATGAGTGTATTCTAAACTTACTTTTAATAAGTATTTAATAATTTTACTGTTTATTATTTAATAATTTTACTGTTCTATGTATTGTAACATAATGAATTATTCATCCATTAAAGTTTTCTGCCAAATCAACGCAAATCAGTAATGAGATTGTCAGGGACTCGCGGAGGGCGGACTAACGGAGGCGGAAGCATACGCTAAAACACAGATAAACTTTATTTACAAAAAGGAATCACGAAACAGAGACTGAGACTGAGACTAGGGCAAAAACCAAAACGAGGGAAAGCAGAAACAGACAGACGTGAGACTCAATGATGACAGAGAAACAAAACAATGACAGAGGAAACAAAGCGGGGCACGCACGAGACAAAACGAGGAACAGACAAATTGAAGGGAGCGATACAACTATGACATTTAGAAATGAAACTACTGGATACGACACAACCAAGGTGAAATGTCCGACAAGAGGAAGTGAGAGAAGGGGACTTAAATACAAAACACAGACGAGACACACCTGAGACAGATAACGAGGGGGCAGGGTAACAAATGAGACACAGACAAGGAGGCGGAGCAAAGGCGGGACTAGGGCAACAACAAACAGAGCCATGTCCTGAGAGAGCACATGGCAGGAAAAACAGACATGAGAGGACGGGGGTGTGAGAGAGATATTGAATACATGCACAACAATGTAATTTTAGTGGTTAATTTTATTTAAACAACAAATACATGGTTGTAATGCAGCCAAACACGATGTGTGGATTCGCGATTTGTGTATTCGCGAGATACACAAAGCACTTTGAGGTTTTGGCCACCAGACAGCACTTATGTGCACTGTGTCATGAAGCTTCGAGTAATTAACCATTTTCAGATTAAAGGGTGCCATCACTAGGAATCGGTTACCAGGTCTTGAATCTGTGATGTATTTCCTGTTAAAACTGAGAAGCGAGCAGATTTTTGAGAAGCGAGCACAAATTTCAGAAGTGAGGAAAAAACAGGAATGGGCACTGAAAACTGAAACGAGTGCGGAGCTACAGGAAGCGAGCACAGTGCTTGTTTTCTGCTCTCGCTGTCACTGTTTTCGCTCGATTTTCTTGATTGACTTGTTTGATATAGTGTCGATTTTGCGCTCTCACATAAAATACAGTTATCTCACTCCATATTCTAGTGGTGATACACAAATATTCAACTGACTGACCTTTATCTTGGAATATGATATATAAATTATATATATATATATATATATATTTTTTTTTTTTGACTGTATGACCATTTTTGAATATTCTATTTACTCTGAACCATCACTGGATTAGGAACACCTACCTTGTATCAGGAGAACTTTGTAGTTCTAAAATTACAGACTGTAGTCCATCTGTTTCTCTGCATACTTTTGGTTAGGACAACCACACGACCACCACAGAGCAGGTATGACTGGGTTTTGGGTTTTCATTCTCAGTGCTGCAGTGATACTGACATGCTGGTGGTGTTTTGGTGTGTATTACGCTGGTACTAGTATCAGACACAGAAGTGCTGCTTTAGTTATTAAACACTGATATGATCCAGCTCTACTCACCACGTTGAGCTTGAGCTCCATGTTTAAGACGCCTCCACTGTCCAGCACTGGCATCAGGTTGATGGCGAACACTGCTGCCCGGTCCGGAGGGATGGAAATATTGGGGCCGAAGAAGATGTAGAAGTGCACGGAGAAGGTATCCAGCTCGTTGCGTAGTGTGGGGCGGATGGGCCAGCACTTATTGGTGTCAGCAGTGGGAGCTAAGTAGGTGATGCTGTCTTCAGCTGACAGCCGCGGGCCCCCGTCTGAGCCGTTCCTTGACAGAGTGGGCAGACTGGCAGCTGGAAGGGTTTCTGACAGAGAGAAGCCCATAGCGCTGCCAAAAGACTGCGGCATGTTCATAGCTGAGGAGCCCTTAGTGACACTCGGCTTTGAGCAGTCTGAAAGGAGAAGAGCAGGAGAGGGTTCACAGTTAAAACTAGACTCAGTAAAGGTTCTTACACAGTGCTTGACTGATGTAAACTTTTTCTTATTTCACCCCTTGATTTTTCCAGTTTGCTTTGTTCTCTATTTTAACATGTTTGTTTGCACTATTTTTGCCCACTTCTTTACTTCCTCCACTCTGTTTCAGCTCAGTTTTCTTAATTCTCAGGATAAGGGGAGCGAACTCAGAGCATTTTACCACACATTTCTGGACTTAGGCGGAGTGGTCTTATTTCACAGTGTATGTGTTGGTATGCACAACACACACAAATACAGTGCGAGTCAAAAGTTTGGACACATCTCATTAGCCATTGGTAGAATAACGCTATTCGCTGTAGAGAACTGTGTACCAGCCCCTACCTATGCACATCACATGTTATGGTCTCAAACACATTAAGAAATTGAACAGTTCTACAAATTAACTCTTGACGAGGCCACGACTGTTCACTAAAAACATTCCAGGTAACGACCTCATGAAGCTGATTGAGAGAACACTGAGAGTATGTCTAAAGCTGTCATCAAAGCAAAAGGTGGCTACTTTGACAGATCTAAAGTATAAAACACATTCTGGTTTTCCATATTCCTATATCCAAATTCCATATGTGTTCATTTGTAATTTTAATGTCTTCCATATTGATTTACAATGTAGAAAACAAACAAACAAACAAAAAAAAAAACAAAGAAAAATCATTGAATGGTAAGATATACCCAAACTTTTGACTGGTACGGTATATGTGCACAAGTATTCAAATAATAATATATTTTTGCATAACATATCTCCTACAGCATTCTCTGTGTCTGTGTGGGTTTCCTCCGGGTGCTCCGGTTTCCTCCCACTGTCCAAATAAACAAGTTGGTAAGTGGACTGGGAACTCAAATGTGTCCGTAGGTGTGAGTGTGTGAATGAATGTGTGAGTGTGTGTCACCCTGTGAAGGATTGGTGCCCTCTCCATCGTGTGTCCCCATCTTGCGCCCAGTTATTCCGGGTAGGCTCCAGACCCACCGCGACCCTGAACTGGTTAAACGGTTGCGGACAATGAATGAATGAATGAATGAATGAATATCTTCTTTTTGCAGAATTGTTCTGCATATTATAGGAAATGATATCTGGATGATCTACGATATACATGTTATGCCTCTAACCAAATCACAACAATGTTAATAATGAAAAGTATTTCTATATTTATGGTGCTTAAAGCAACCCTACGTAGAATTTTGACTTTAAAATTACAGCTTCAAAATCATTGTGATGCTTCATTGACTTCTACTTCAGACTCAGCACTGTAGAAACTGCACTATATACAATTTAGAGGAGGATAGAACCCACTGTGTTTGTGTGTGTGTGTATGTGTGTGTGTGTGTGTGTGTGTGTGTGTACATTTTTGCCAGCTCAGTGTTCCATTATCCATTATCTGTAACCGCTTATCCAATTTAGGGTCGCGGGGGGTCCAGAGCCTACCTGGAATCATCGGGCGGGAATACACCCTGGAGGGGACGCCAGTCCTTCAGCTCAGTGTTGCAAAGCCTATATACTAATAAAAATGACCAAACAATCCATTGTGCAACTCTCATTATAGCTGATGAGCTGTGCACTCAGTGACCTGAACCTGATGATTCCTGAGAGACAGACAGAGTGAAGAGGAATGAAGATATAGAATTTTCAGGAACCTCCAGACTGAATGTGATGGGTTGATCTAAGCACACAGGTCACAGTGAGGCTAAAAGATTCTTGCTGTCAGCGCTCGGCTTAGCGAGCTGCATCTCGGAGCCTTTGACTGCAGAAATAGCTCCAGCCTTCCATTCCAATTTTACCAGGATAGTTTGCATGGGACTGTCAAGATGTCGGCCTGAATCATTGCAGGAATGTTGGAGTATCTCAGCAGAGCTCACACTGAGGTACCAGTCACCCTCTTCAGCATTCAGGGCCCAAAGCACTGCAGAAAGCATTCACAATCTCTCACTTTCAATATGCTACGTCTTTATCATAGGGCTACACTCTTGCCTACATTCCCACCTTCAAAAAGACCCACTGTGCAGTGGACCACGCATTCGAATCACTGTGATAAACACTTTATGTCAAAAACAATGCAGACACCCCTTGTAATCAGTGAAATCAGGTACCGTAAGGTGCACACACTTTAGCATTGTAAACACAGTGGGGTCAAATGTGTGCACACTGCTTGTATAAAACAGCAAACAGAGACAGTTAGCCTAAGGCCCATTAGCCTAAGGCCACCTATAAAACCTCCCAGCACTGGGCTGAGGAGGTAGATTCATTCATTCATTTTCTGTAACCAGAGTCCAGAGTCAACTCAGAATCACTGAGCACAAAGCAGGAACACACTTTCCTTTTATTTGAATTCAATTTAACCCTCTTGTATTTAATGTCTCATCTTCTGGATTTCCCTTCACAGTGTACAGCACTTGGAAAATATACTTTATGATTTAAATAAACTTGCCTGCCCTTACAGCAGGTCTTATGTCATGAAGAATCAACGAACCATACAGAGGACCTTCATTCAGCCGTTACATTTCTATATGGAACCACTGCCTTTATCAGAGAGCCTTGAAAGAAACATTTATTTATTTATTCTTTTTTATTCTGTTTTTATTGTTATTTACATCATATAATATATACAAACAAGACTTGAGAAAACATAAAAAAAACCTGAGGTCTCCAGTGTTAATCCCCTTTCTGCATCAATCTTGAACTTGATTCTTCAGATAATGAATGGTAAACAGATAATATGTAAATATAGCCAAGCTTATGTAAACACATTCAATTGTACAAATAAGGGGCAAAAAGGTAATTTATTCTACACTTAGTTCTAAAAGCACACTGTAAGTGGTCACTGCCAGTAGGGGGCCTAAGCTGTGCCACTAGCTCTTAGAACCCCAGTTCCCCAAGTCCTCAGCGCTAATCAGAATAGACTGAGCACACCTGCTGCGCTCTGTATATGAGATCATCCAAACGAAAAAAAGGAGAAAGGAAAACAGGTACGATTAGTCTCAGAAAGCAAAGCTGCTTTATTTTGAATTTGCTTGTGTTAGGAAAATATCCTTTGCTTGATAACGCCGTTTTAGTATCTCCTTTGTTTGGCAGTTCTTGCCTTTTTTCCCACGGCTTTTTACAGCAGTTATTCCACCGATTCTCAGCATAGCCATCTGTCTGTTTCAGCTTCAATTCTGGTGGATGTTTACTTCTAATTTCATTTATATGTACTTCACACAAGCGTTTTACCCACACTCCTTTTTCTATTTTTGTATATTTTTATTATTTCTTTGTAAATTCACACAGAAGAGATAAACAAATAAATTGTGTCCACCCCCAACCCATAACTCAAAAAGTTTTCAGTACCTACTTCTTCATTAGCATGTATTTACTTATTGTCTCAACTAGGAAACACTTGGGTTTCTCAAGCTTTACATAAATAAAAATTATGCTACAAAGCCTCATGAATATTTTTGTCTTTTTTCAGACTTGAACAGATGTCTCGAATCCCAAAAACATCCTCTGAATGGCCAGCCTAATGAGCTCATAATTGTTTCATTGTTTAATAGTTTTTTTGGACTTTTTTTTGCTCATTTTATTCCAGCATGCATGACTTAGTGGAATATGCTTTACTTAAATTGATAATTTAGATCTAAAACAACTGAGGGAAAATAAATCTAGCTTCCACTTGGAAGAAAAAGAAAATCACATCCAGTGAAGGTCCTCGTTTGTTTCTGCAGGTGTCTATATGCATTGAGTTTATTATTGAGAATTGTTTATTTCTTGTGATTTCTTTTAAAACCCTTCAAAGATTTTGCTTTTTTACGTTGGAGTACATTAAATCTACACTTTTAGAACAAAGGAAGCAGGAAGTGACTGAAGAAACAAAACTCATTTGCTTCCCTAAAGAACATTTCTGTCTTGGTTTCTTCTGAAAACGTCTGTGGAGCCTGTTTTAAACTGAAAGGTTTGTTAGGTCAGAGATTCCCAGCCACATGGCTGTGGACCGGTACTGGGCTATGGATCAATTAATGCACTGCAACAACAACTAATTTCTGCATGAGGTAATTTAACATTCAGTTTCCAAACAGGTTAACAGATTTGATAAATATGCACAAATCCTACACACACACGAAGCAACGGCCAAGCAATATGCAAAACAAGGCCGTTGTCCATTGGAGGCCAATACTTGAACTAAGGCCTTCAAATATATGGCTCCTTTCAACTAAAATCATTACCTGGCTCTTACCCTCTCTCTGATCTTGGCTCTCTTTCAATTGATTAAACGGCATGAAATATGTGGAAGTGCTGCCCTGTTGCCTGGGCAGAATCTGGGCTTTTACACTCATATCTGATTATTAATAAACTCTGTCTTATGACTCATGATTCTAAACTGATGATAATCAAGAGTGGAGAAGAGCCGTCTGCTGTTAGGGGCGTTTACGGCCCTGAGAGTAGCCCTGAGAGCTGGGAGAGGGGCAGTAAAGATGTCAAGGTTTATCGGGACAGCTGAGGGAGAAAGTGGGGACCTATCACATCCTGGGAAAAAGCCTTGATTGGTATGTTAATGCCACTGACTTTACGAGGTGCCTCTGTCTGATCAAATCAAAGTTTTTTTTTCCAACTCCCTTCTAATTATAGCCATTTTGCTCATAACGTCATTACCGCTCAAGCTGTCGGAGCAAGATGATGGGCTAAGCTGCTATTACAGAGTTGTGGAGGGTCTGGCGTAGTAGATGTCAATGTGTGGTTTCCTCCTTCCTTTACAAACAGCTGAGATCAGCGGGACCCCAGGTGCAGAGCAGAAGGCCTGAATGTCAACTGTAATGTGAAGCTCCTGCAACACTAGCGTAAGAAAAAGATGTATGTCTCATCTGACACCTCAGTCCACACGGCACTACTTGAAGTCAAGCATCTTTGATACTTCCTGTGAGCACTGTGATGAGTGTTCCTTGTAAGCTGCCTTATAAGTTACTGCCTACACAGGGAACTGTTTAAGTAGTCAACATTTCAATCCACATCCAGTCTTATAAAAGGGACAGATATGCTCTTGTGACAAACCAATGATGTCGCCACATATAACCACCACTTCATGCAACTGGGTTTTACTCCCCTCAACTCATAATCAACTCAGAGTTTACTCCCTCAGCCCAAAATCACATCAAATTTTACTCCCTTAGTTACAATCACAATCAGTTTACCCCACTTCACTTCCACAGTCACCTTACAGTTTACTCCCCTCAGCTTCCACAGTCACCTCAGATTTCTGTAAAGCTGCTTTGTAACACTGTGAGGAGTTGGTGTGTTCTCCCCCTGTCCGCGTAGGTTTCCTCCGTGTGCTCCGGTTTCCTCCCACAGTCCAAAAACACACGTTGGTAGGTGGATTGGCAACTCGAAAAGTGTCCGTAGGTGTGAGTGTGTGAGTGAATGTTTGTGTGTGTCTGTGTTGCCCTGTGAAGGACTGCCGCCCCCTCCAGGGTGTATTCCTGCCTTGCACCCAATGATTCCAGGTAGGCTCTGGACCCCCGCGACCCTGAAGTGGATAAGCGGTTACAGATAATGAATGAATGAATGAATGCTTTGTAACAACCCCATACTATATAAAATGTATTTAGCAGAAATAACTAAATAACTATGGAGAAATGTTCTTCTTTATTGTTCTATTGTGAATTTAGATATTAGTACCTTTATTTTTATGATCTGGCTTAAAATTCTAGCTAAAGAGAAATGCTTCCGAGTGTCTAATGCAGCCCAAATGTAGGGATACTAAGTATTCGTGGAAGCAAAAGCAATCCACATTGCGGGGACCCAGTGCTCATAGAAGCCGCCTTGAGGAAGAGCTGCTTTGTTCAATTAATAAAGTCAAGCAAGGTTCAAAGGCTGTGTGATGCATTCAGTTTGAGGAGGCTCTGCAGCTTCAAACCCCACCATATGGAACTGCAGCTTCTTACCTTCTCTCTGAACGCTTGCCGTAAGACACAGATGAACAGAAACAACATGTTTCTGCAAGAACCTTCTCCTAGACTCTGACATTTTCAACTCTCTCTCTCTCTCTCTCCAGCCAAAACGTTCAGTATGCAGACGCAGAGACAAAACACAAACAAGCAAAGATTACCAGTGAAAAAATAAGTGCAGGACGGAGGCTAGGATATGAGGGCATTTATTTTTCATGAGACGCTGCTCCCAGAGCCCCTTAAACTCTCGACCCTGTAACATTCTCTCTCCACAGGATCTGCTTCCAATGCAATGTGCTTCACTCTTGTTGCAGATTATTCGTATTACTTATCAGCTGACATTTCAGCTTTGAACACATATTTCACCATGCTAGGTGTTGAAAAATGTGTCGGCAAATGTGCCATCAGATAAAAATAAGTAACGTGTAAGTCTCTGGACCACCCAAAAAGACACACACTCACACACACACACACACACACTTGGATCCTCTGAAACAAATTTTTGTGCCTGCATCAACAATTTGAAACTCCCAGTGTTTTCTGGACATTTATGACATTGTTTATTTACATCAGCAGATGTTACCACAAAGTTGCTGGATCAAAGTGTCACTGATTGGCTCAGGCTCTGGTCTAAAACATCATTAATAAACACCACTCTAATTGCTGCTCTCATATTTGTGGTCAAATGCTGTGTGCAATCAGCCCAGGCCATGAAAAGATAAAGAATGCTGGTGGCTCATTTAAAAAATGCTAATATATCTTCTTGCTAACAATATACTTCATAAAAAATGGAATATAATTGGTTAGTGATAATACACTGCACTGTGCAGACATCAAATGAAATTATATATTCATTAAGTTTCCAGCTACAATGGCTTTCAAATATGAAATAACAGAGAAATGCTAGTGAATATAAAATTGTACTCTGTCCACACTTTGCATTTATTATTAACTTTGTTTAATTTATGAGTTATGTTTTTGTATTGTTTGTTTTTCCCCTTTTCTGAATGAAGGCTATGAACATTTAACGCTGTTTAGATCTGCAGTGCAAGCCACACCCCGACTGGAGCTGAACCTACCTTTTTGAGACTGTGCATGTGATGTTAATACATAAAGACGTCTTACATGTTCCAATATTTCCCACCAAATCTGACCTGACAACTGACTATTGTGAAATGATTTCAGGCTTTACAGGGTGACTATCAGAAGGACACTGTGTTTTAGCTGATACTTTTGACTCAGTCTTGCCAAAAACATTGAAATAAAACTGAAACATTCTAAAATCTAAAATGTATGTAAGTTTAAGTTTAAAGTGTCGTTTTTGATTGGGAATTAAATAAACAAATGTTGATCTCTGATGTTTGCACAATACTGTGGGTTTATATGTGAGTATAATGGGAGCAGATTCTTCTAACGCAGTTTTCACACTTCATAAGTGGGTCCAGGTGCAAAAAAAAAACAAAATGGTCAGTTAAACCCAGCATGACAGTAAACCCACAGCCCATCATCTAGCATCAAATGGCAGTGGGTTTAAAGTGAATGACCCTCTTATCGGAGTTGATTTACTGTAAGGACACATCATCTGTGCATCTGACAGTGGACAAAGAAGAGAAAAGGGTGCTTCGGTGCAGATTTACTGGCACTGTCTGCCGTGTTATTGTTCATAGCTTATTCTCTCCTCACACAGGGCACCAATAAAAGCCAGTTGTGCGTTATCTTTTGCCGTCCTAATGATAGGAGCTGTGGGCCTAATATTGATTTAGAAGCCGTGTGTGAAAAGAGGAGATAATGTCAGCGAGTAACAGGGCAATAAAAGGTCTGCGGGGTAACCAAGTGACAGCGTGGGCAGATGTGTAGCTGAAAAGCATGCTAATTTTATTTTTTAACTTTCTTTTTTTACTCTGCAAGTGTTTTGGGATGAAAACATTTTTTCAAGGTTTTGTAACTGATATCTGCGTGTCACACTGTAATTTCAGATTCAAATTCATTCATTCATAATCTGTAACCCTTATCCAATTCAGGGTTGCGGTGGGTCCAGAGCCTACCTGGAATCATTGGGCGCAAGGCGGGAATACACCCTGGAGGGGGCGCCAGTCCTTCACAGGGCAACACACACACAAACATTCACTCATACCTATGGACACTTTTTGAGTCGCCAATCCACCTACCAACGTGTGTTTTTGGACTGTGGGAGGAAACCAGAGCACGTGGAGGAAACCCACGCAGACACAGGGAGAACACACCACACTCCTCACAGACAGTCACCCGGAGGAAACCCACGCAGACACAGGGAGAACACACCACACTCCTTACAGACAGTCACCCGGAGGAAACCCACGCAGACACAGGGAGAACACACCACACTCCTCACAGACAGTCACCCGGAGGAAACCCACGCAGACACAGGGAGAACACACCACACTCCTCACAGACAGTCACCCGGAGGAAACCCACGCAGACACAGGGTGAACACAACACACTCCTCACAGACAGTCACCCGGAGCGGGAATCAAACCCACAACCTCTAGGTCCCTGGAGCTGTGTGACTGCGACAACTACCTGGTGCACCACCGTGCTGCCCTTTTAATGAAAACAAATACTATTAAATGTACCTCTGCTCCTGTGAATTTACTTCAAAGTAAAATGACTACCTCTACTCTTTAAGAGCAGAGTGGAATGGTACAGTGAGGTCATAATATATAATGAAAGGTTTCTCCATTATTAATTAGAAAGAAATATTTCTAATTATAATTAGATGTGATGAATTTTAAAGCTGGTGGTTGTGTAACACTCATACCAAGTGCCAAATAATTTGGTGAGATGGTGAAAGTGCAAGCCACAGCTGAGTGCAAGCTGAGATTTTCATTAAACTCCCACAGTGGTTCTGGGAGTAGATGAATGAGAGGAGAGGACAGCTGAGAAGTGGGTGGTTGGTTGGCACGCATTTCTGGAGTAACTTCCACCTCCAGCCTTCCGCCCACGCCACTCACCCACCCCCGCCATCCCTTCCACCCCCTCGAGTAATAAAGCCGCCCGACTCCACTGTGCTGCTTTTTTTTGTTGTTGTTTGTTTTCTGTTTTCATTGGCTTTTCAATGCTCTTTTCTCTTCTATCTCAGATGTAGCATATTGTGTATAATTTCATACACTCACAGAGTCACTTGTGAAATATTTCATGCTCTCACCCTGTCATACACACACAAACACACACTCTAGAGGAAACTAGAGCATCTGGATAAATCCCACACAGACTCAGGGAACCCACACTACACTTCTCACAGACAGTCATTCGAGGATCACACCCAGGACCCCCTTGTCCATTGGTTCGAGCCTTCCCTCAGGTCTGAGTGGGGCTGGATGTGTTTTCCTAGCATCTGCTCCACAGCCACTGGGGCTGAACTTGTACAAACCTGGTGCTGTTCCGTTGCCCAGCTGAAAAAAATGGGAGGGGCTGAGTGAAGACGGCGTTCTGGCCTAAAACCTCTGCCAAATCTACTGTGAAGATCGCCCACCATGTTAGTGGGTGGTCTGCCATGACGACCCCTTACGAACTGGAAGTGAAACTGTTAGTGGACTTTATTCGTTCTTCAAAGAGCTGCTTCCGGAAACGTTTAGAGATACAGGCTGGGTTTCTATTCCTGTTTGTGCTTGCTTCTCCGTTCCACCCTTGCTAAACATTGTCTCTTTGTACCCGTGTCTTGTTTCTGCCATGTCCTTCCCATCATTCTCCAGTGTTTCTTCTTTATATTCCCAGTGTCTAGTCTTTCATGGACATAGCACTGTTCCTTTCCAACACCTGATCCCTATTAGCACATGCATCTTTAGCACATGCATCGTGTTCTGCCTCCCTTCCCCTGCCCCAGTATGTAATGATGATGATACAGACACAGTGTGATGATTGACAGACGCAAGCTGGAAAGTAAAGAAACACTACGCAGTGTTCATATGCAGAAGTGTGGGCGGTGTTGGCCCTCAGCTGAGCTCTACTCTGGCACAGGTCAAGCTAAATATCACGGGCAGAGTGTACAGCTCAGCCCCTGCTGTATTGCTATGGTAACCAAGCACACTACGAGGGACAAGGTGCGAGGGAAAGAGCACATTAGATGAGGCTAGCGCCGCAGTCTCTTCTTCTTCCCTGCAGAGGTCTTATAATGTATCGCCGAACAGTGCTCGGCGAGTGCTACACATTTCTCATAAGAGCTGATCTCAGCTTCTGTTAGAGCTGCTTAACGTCAGCCGTAAGTTAGTGCCTTCTTCCCATCACCCCCATTTTCTTCTATTTTTGGTGGAATTTCAACATCTTCAGAGTGGAACGCACCTTTGAGTCTCTAATGTGACACCTCAAATGAAGCAATAGTCTGAAATATGATGGGCAGGAAAGCGCTTGACAGTTTTGAAGGGTTTGATACGTCTGCTTTTGTTGTTATCGCATTTCTGAGCTAAGATTTCAAAGCCTAGCGTACATGCGAGAGCAGGAGACGATGATTCCCTAAAGACTGATTGTTCAAGGTGACAGTCCCCATTGACTCCCCACTTTGTGTCGCTGAAATAAAAAAATAAAAAAATTATAATAATAAAAGTCATTTTCAAGAACAGCATGTATTCCTATTTAAGGAAGTGACACAGATTATGAAGGTAATGGCATAATGATTAATTTCATTAATGTATTCATCCCCAGGATGGCTTATTAGAAGGGAATATGATGTCCTCATTTTAGATGAGATGCTTGCTGTTGGAAAGTGATGAATTTCATATTAATTCTATATTTTATTCTTAGTCTGTTATACTTTGAATTAGGTCACTGTGAACCATGTCAGAGTTGTTTGTCTCTTCTCTGTCTGTTTACCACTGGGGACTTGATTTGGAACAATTGAAGGTGATAACACTGTGTATGTTCCCACTTATGGTTGGACACAGTGACTAAAATGTGACCTATTAACATTTCTGTAAGACATTACTATCTCGGTCTTTGCACTTCCCCGATGACCACAGTTCAATAGTTTTGGGGTTTTGGATACTTTTTTTGCTCTAATGTTTTCAGCCCATGATTCCAGGTCGACTTCAGACTTACCACAACCCTGATCCAGATTCAGGGGTTACAGAAATTGAAATGATGTATGAACGTATGAAAAAATGAACACGTTTATTTAAAGGAACACTAGGTAGCATATTTACCTTAGTATTACAGCTTCAACATTGTGATGCTTCACTGAACAGTAATAGAGCCTCCGTATTCAGCACGGCAGAAACAGCACTATGTAACTTGGAGAAAGGTAGGAGACCACAACCCCCTACTCAGTCCTTACCCATCCTTCCAGCATTTTTCTTTTCATATTTTGCAGGTCTCAAAGTATGGTAAGGAGCTGCTATTTAAACTGCATTGTGCAGTACACCTGTCTGAAGGCATCTACCTGTACGTGTCCTGTAGAAGTGGAGCACACCGAGGAGAAGCATGCCAGCTGATTTGCTTTAAAACCTTTCCTCCAGGAAAGACAGATTCAGAAAGAGAAGGTGAAGGTGAAACAAGGGCCAGTGTTGAACAGGTTTTTTTCTTTTTCTCCTGCACACTAGAGCTGTCAGACACATCATAGACAGGAGCAGCTGGGAATGGCAGAACTTTTTTGAAAGACTTTATTTCCACTTCCTGCAAGTCATGAAGCTATAACACTGATATACACCAAATCAACCATAGCATTATGACCACCTCCTTGTTTTTACATTCGCTGTTTGTCCTCTCCATTGACCATTCAGGAGCACTTTGTAGTTCTACCATTACTCTCTGTAGTTCACCTGTTGCCCTGAGCATTTATTTTGCCCCATTTCATCCTGCAGTTGACCACCACAGAGCAGGTATGATTTGGGCGGTGGATCATTCTCAGCACTGCAGTGGAATGGACGTGGTGGAGGTATGTTAGTGTATGTGAGTGGATCAGAGACAGCATTGCTGCTGCACTTTTCAAACACTGTGTATGTTTCTCGCAAAATGTGGTGGAACTCACATGATTTGTATTTTCCCCTTCTTTCATTTTATTTTTGTTTGTATTATTTGGAATGTTGTTTTGGAGGATGATGAGTCACACTTGTGACCTGTTGATGATGTCACTAAGGGCGTGTATACACCTTTGTGGAGTCTATGTAGCAGTGTTGGCTGGCGTACCATAAGCACGCTGAGGAGGGCTTGAAACATTTGTGTTTTATGTGAGTCTGATATAATTACACTGGATTGAGTGTTGTCCAATTTGGCTCTCAGCATTGTGTCCACTCACTGACTGCTGTTAGACACACATACTTCATTGGTCCACCTTGTAGTTGTAAATTCAAAGCAGTAGCTTATCTTGTTGCTGCACAGATTTTGTTGGTCGTCCTCTAGTCCTTCATTACTGGACACCGGATGCTACCACGTCAATGTCACTGCTCAAAAACGGTTAAAAATGGACTTCATTGTCAGTGAAATGGATGGAATGGTGAGACAGTGAATACAAAAGCAAGGAGGTGGTCATAATCATATGGCTGATCTGTCTATGATATAGACTGCAAGTTTGACCCCAAGTGATGTCATGGTCTTCCATGGGCAGGAGCCCAAGAGATGACTATAGTGTTGAGTTTGGACTTTGCGTCTCTCAGAGGAGGCATGAGTTAGCCTTCATCCCCCTCTTGGTAGAGTCCTGGCACTTACTGAAAACCAGGAGAAAAGTGGGTAAAATTCGAAAGAACCCACTGTTAAAGTTTCCATATACAGCTCCTGTACGAATGTGTTCTGTGAACGTCATTAAAGCTAACAATGAATCCTAAAGTCCTAGCGTGCCGACCGCATGGCAATTCGAAAACCACTCTCTCCAGCTCTGACTATGGAATCACCTGAATACCAAATACTCTGTTGTTATTGCAGTGATGGAGGCTGCTCCCTGATGCTATTAGCTGGAGACAAATGTTTTTGGTTGGAACTGCAAATGAAGAGCTGACTTTTAAGATGCCTCATTCTGGGCTCAGAGAAAGAGCCTCTCGAAAGCCCTCTCCCTCAGGCTGCAGACGGATGCTTTAGGAGGCAGCTCAATGTTTCTTTCCGTCTGTACAAGGGACTTCTGTCTTGTGTTTAGAAAATGAACAATAGCCACCCTCTTTTCCCCACCCACCCCCAGTTCCACTGACAGCAGGTTTTTGTTGAATCTCCAGCTCTTGTTCACTGTCACACTCAATATATTCATTGTACTCAAAGTACCAAGTAAATTAGGATTGTTCTATGCAGCGTCTTTTTCTCTAATGTAGGCACTCACAGCTGTGAAATAAATGAGATGCTATTGCTCTAGCTACACATGAAAATTTAAGAAAATGTTCATCTAAAAATTCATCCACTCAAACACCCAACCACTCACACTCTCACACACACCAATCAATACTTGTCCACCCGACCCACCCACCAACCTGTTTTTCTATTGTTGTTGTTTTGTTTGTTAATTCTGCAGCCAGAGGAAACCCATACAAATACAGGGAGAACACACCAAACTCCACATGGACAATAACACAATGCGAGGACTTCAGGACCCTGGAGCTGTGGCAGCGACGCTACCCAAAGCACCACTGGTAAAATACATATTAAACCCTTAAAAGGGCACACAGCAAGGGAACAAGGGAATGAGCAGTAATTTGGGCTTGCTTCTGTAGCAAGATTAGGGCCACCACACACTTGAAGACCCCCTTCTTCTAAATAGTAAAGCCCCCAATCAACACTTGAGGCACTCATGCTTCAGTATTTTTTATGAGTAAAGGGCTTTAGTGTTAGACTTTAACTAAGAGCCTGTAAATACGGACTGTTTTTATTTTAATTTAAGAGATATTCAGTAGGTTCTGCATAGTTCCCTACTCAAGCAGTTCTACACCGACAAAAAAACGTATGGTTTGTTATGATTAGTGGTTATTTTTGTCAGGATCGCGGAGGGCGGCTGATGGAGGCGGACACACATGCTAAACACAGTGAACTTTATTAACGCGAACTATATAACAAAACAGAGACAGACTGACTTGGGTAAAAACAAAATGAGTAACAGATGAAACAGATAAGGAAACAAACCAAAACGAGGAATAACAGAAACAGACAGACTTGCTACAATGACGGTGGAAACGACATGAAACGAATCTAAGATAGACAGACTTGGAAACCATGAAACAACAACACAAATGACTGACAAACGGGAGTGACACAAGGGAACTTAAATACTAAACACAGACGAGACACCTGAGACAGATAACGAGGGGGAGGAAGAAAGGCGGGACATAGGTGGAGACATGGAAAACAACAAACAGAGCCATGTGCTGAGAGAGCACATGGCGGGGAAAACAGACATGACAGGATGAGGGCGTGACCATTTTTCATTCATTTCATTTTCATTTGAGTGATTCTTAAAGCAATTTTCTGATGACAGAGATAAACAATCATTTTTGGAGTAAGACTCTCAAGTTACTGTTGGCCACTCCTCACTCTCGACTAAAGATGACTGACTTTTCTGTGCAACTGCCCCAAAGCTGTAAAACTTGAAAACCTATTTATAACCTCATGCTTTTTTTTCTTAAATAGTTTAATAACTTTTAGTCCAAGAAATATTTTTAAATATTAGAATTTATTATACTATTATTGTAGTTTCTATTTGATTTGTTTCTATATTTTTAATTTTAGAATTGACTGAAGGCAAAATGTGTTTTTTTATTTTATTAAGTTACATTTTAATGGTAGTTCTAAAAATGTTTAAAAGGTAAAGGTGATTACACAGGAAAAACCTACAGGGATTTGACAATGAAACTGAAACACCTGTTATTGTAATGTGGGAGGTTTCATGGCTAAATTGGAGCAGCCTGGTGGCCAATCTTCATTAACTGCACATTGCACCAGTAAGACCATGTGCATCCAATGGTTCAAACATTGTGTCCTGAAGGCGGTGCTGTGTATCAGGACAACAACGCACCAATACACACAGCAAGACTGGTGAAATATTGGTTTGATGAACATGAAAGTGAAGTTGAACATCTCCCATGGCCTGCACAGTCACCAGATCTAAATATTATTGAGACACTTTGGGGTGTTTTGGAGGAGCGAGTCAGGAAACGTTTTCCTCCACCAGCATCACGTAGAGACCTGGCCACTATCCTGCAAGAAGAATGGCTTCAAATCCCTCTGACCACTGTGCAGGACTTGTATATGTCATTCCCAAGACAAATTGACGCTGTATTGGCCGCAAAAGGAGGCCCTACACCATATAATAAATTACTGTGGTCTAAAACCTGGTGTTTCAGTTTCATTGTCTAACCCCTATAAATTTTTAAGGGGCCTTCAATAAATTCCCAGTATGGATATGAAGTAAAACACACTTGAAGCACATATGACATTTATTATTTATAATATTTAATTATATAATGTCCCATAAATACATACCTCCATGATGGTTCTTCCTAGTGTTCTGCTTGTTTGGGGCTTGGACATGGGGCTCTATAAAGCTATTTTTTGACATGGAAATTGTACAAACATTTAAAAAATAAAGATGAATTGATATGTGATGACAAAAGAGACTCACAGATTTCCCATAGATGCCATTTTGGAGTTGCTCTTCTTACAGGGCTTTCTTTTTATTGACAATACTCCATGTTTCATTTCCAGACACATTCCTTCCATTCTAGTCTGGGTTTTTGTCTCATTCATACGTAGCCTTCCTGTTTGCGATATTATTCACAACGGATGGACTCTGCTCTCAGCAGGTGTTTAAAAGCTAGAGGCTTGCAGCTTTGGCACACTCCCACACATTCTTTGCATAGACCTGTTTACCACTCAGAACATTGGCTACTGACCTCCAGATTTTGGACCTCAATAGAACACACACTAGGGCTTCGCGGCAGTGATGTAAGACCACGTATTCACATGCTCAGCTAAGAGCGGAGCTTTTACAAAAGCCTTTCAGTCAGTGAATAACTGACTAGAGTAGTGGCTTTCTGAAAGATCCTTGAAGTTCTAGTAGCAGGCAGAAAGGAGAAAAGCAAAGCCGTGTGTACTTTCTCAGATAACAGTGTGAATTTCAATGATTTCAATGGATCCCTGCATTAAGGAGGCTCACTAGGGCGGGGAACGCTTGCGAAAAATGCAGGAGGTCTGTAAGGGGGCCGGCGATGGCCACCGTGATGGGCCGCCATGTGCTGAACCCACAGGGGAGCGGCTTTTTGTCTTCATTACGGAGTCAAATCGAAGGTGTCCACGAAGGAATGGCTGTAAGAATGAAGGCTGCCAGATTTCTGGCAGGTGGAACATTTTCAGGATCCAGCGAAGCCTCACCTGACACGAGAAAAGATTCATCTCCGCCAAAGCTCGACAGGACTGACCCTTCCCAGACATCTCAACAAGATGAAGAAGCTATAGAGTGATAACTAAATAGATAGCTGCACCAGCAAGTACCTGCTTCAAGAGCCTCATCCAATCAAGGGCTGTAAGGAACGGGAGGGTGCTGGAGGACAGTGTAAAAGCACACTAGATCTCCATCAAACAGCTGGAAGTGGAGCTGCTCCCTGGACCGAGACCTGAAAGGGAAGTCCTTTCATTAGCAACTCACCCAGTCAGTCACACACTCACCCAGTCACCCACACAATCACCCAGTCACCCACACAATCACAACTGTGGAAAATTTAATACACTCACTCAGTCACTCACACACTTACGCCTGGGGACAGTTTCACACACTCACTAAGTCACCCACACCTGGGGACAGTTTCACACACTCACTCATCCACCCACTGTGGACAACCACTCCACCAAACAACATGTTTTTCGACTATGGGAGAAATGAAACACCCGGAGCAAACCCACACTGATTCAGTGAGAACACACCAAACCCCTCGCAGTCAGTGACCCAAGGTCAGGATCAAACCCAGGACCCCCGAGAGACCCCTGTGTGTCAGTGACAACACCTACAGCCAAAGAGTAACACATCAGAGAGTTTATGAGTGAACTGGGACTGTGAGATTTTCCATGAGCGGAATTTGCTGGAGACTGAAGGATGTTGAGGAATCCGTAGTGAAACAGAGCGGAGCTGTGAGTTTTCCAGGGCTCCACGCCAGCGTCTCCTTGAGGAGGAATCACTGTTTGTTTCATTGTCCCTGGGCTCTGTACAGATAAGCAAATGCATGGCTCTGATCCACTAAATGCTCACTGAGGGCTCCAGATGCACACCACGGCCAGGCCACTGCAGACGGAGGGTCTCTACAGCCCCCACAAACCCGCTCTCAGTGATGATGCATGTTCCACAGCAGACATTACATGAGACGTCTCATCCTGACTGAAAAGCCCAGCCGCCTCTGTCCAGGCTTTATTAGACACAGAGTTGGAGGGAGATGAAAAGCTCCTCCCGGTTCTCCACTGTTATCTGAGCTCCATGTTAACCAAGGTCACTCTCCACCTTGTAAGATGGATGAGGGTGTTCTGGAACATCTTCAGTGTCTAATGCAGAATGCATGTCCACACAAAGTGCTTTAAAACTTTAATACAGGGGCTTTTCGGCAAAGGACGACCAGCCTAAAAAATGCATATGGAAATTCACCCAAGGAGAATGGAATCTTCTCCAGGACTTGAGTGTGTTCGAGGACCTGGCGTTGTCACATTGTCCTACACCACCTTAGCGGGATGTGATTCATTTTTTTTTTTTTTTTTTGGTCTTTTGGCAGAGTGTGAGTAGAGTGAATATTCAAAACCTTGTAGTTACCAGATTGTAACATCTAGAGTCCCCACACGTCTTATGTTTGGGCTAAAACCATTTGAAAGCAAACGGTACAATTTATTCCTCGCTAATGCCCTAAATAGGTCACAAAAGAGAAAATCTGGAGAAAAGGAAAATCTGTACCCAGCGCAGTAATCGATACTGAAAACCGTACCAAAGTATTTATAAAACCATAATGGATTTAGAAACTGTGCTCTCTGTTTAACAAACATGTCACAGATTTGACACGCCATCTGCACAACTAGCTTGTGCTATCTGCTAAAAAGTATATTAGTGCACGTGTATAGCCTGTATTACGGGAGCCTTTCTTGGGTGGGAAGCTGCTTAATGCAGCTGCTGTAACCCAAAGGAAATGGTTTCAAACCAATACCGCAGTGATCAAATTCAGCAAATGAGTACATCTAAAATAAAACATGCGTTATAACCTTTATAAAGGACCCTAACACATACTGTGTTATTCAGAAAGTAAAAATCACATAGATATGATCAGCCCTGTGATGGACTGGCGCCCCCTCCAGGGTGTGTTTTTGCCTAGTGCCCAGTGAGGCTAAAGTAGGTAGGCTCCGGTCCCACCGCAATCATGAGCTGGATAAAACGTTACAGACAATGAATGAACGAGTGAATGAAAAAATGAATGAATAACTAAATTAATTAAATGTTATCAACCCTCTCAACCCAAACAGGATGGTTTGCTAAACTGAGAATGCAGTTCACAAATCTCTTTGTGCTGATAATAAATAGGTACAGTTTAGAAATCGATATAAACCATGGGTTTAGATTATTGTGTGTAAAATACCAAAAAGTGCTGAAAAAATATTTACGTAGTTCATTCATTCATTATCTGTAAGCGCTTATCCAGTTTAGGATCACGGTGGGTCCAGAGCCTACCTGGAATAATTGGGCACAAGGTGGGAATACACCCTGGAGGGGGCGCCAGTCCTTTACAGACACACACACACACATTCACTCACACCTACGGACACTTTTTGAGTCGCCAATCCACCTACCAACGTGTGTTTTTGGACTGTGGGAGGAAACCAGAGCACCAGGAGGAAACCCACGTGGACACAGGGGGAACACACCAACTCCTCACAGACAGTCACCCGGAGCGGAAATCAAACCCACAACCTCCAGGTCCCTGGAGCTGTGTGACTGCGACACTAACCTGCTGCGCCACTGTGCCGTAGTTGCATACTTTCTTTCTACTTTAGAGAGGTGGGCCAGGAGGGGAACATGAAAAAATCCTTGGTGAACCGTTAATAAAAGTTATTAATTTTACTCAGGAGTAAATGGCTATTAATTGTTTATTAAATGGCACGTTATACCAGCTTTAACCAACAGGGGCAGTAAGCCATTGTAGTAGGCAGTATAAGAGTTGGTGACCACTCTCAGAAAATGGCCAACTTTGCTTTCCTTAGAACCACTGCCATCTTGAGAGTAAGGGGTGTCCGTGTGAAGAACCTCAACATAATTCAGGTTCTACTAGATTCCACAGGATTTGTTCATAGAAATGTATATCCAATACAAACCCTTTTTTTGGGGGGTTTCCTAACCATCAAAATCAGCCTGTCTTGAGTCCCAAAATCCGCAGACGCAATGCACGTTTACCTGCTGAAGTTCTGCTTGTTTCTCAGGGTCTCTGCTGTACACGCAATGAATTTAATGCCGTTCTTTGGCTTCGTAGCCCATGGAAAACGCAACACACTAAACCCATTTTAATTGCCTCTCTGAATCCCCAGGGTGCTGATAAGGATGGGTCAACAGACTCCGGCAAGCGGAGTGTATCAGAACCCCCCCGCTGTGAAGAGTGCTCTCGTGGAGAAAGGGAGAGAGAGAGAGACAGAGAGAGAGTGAGAGAGGAGGCTCCTTTCACGTCCCACTCTCTTTCTTTCACCTCTCTTTCCAATGATAAACCTTATTCTGTTCCCCCCATTTCCCCCCTTCCAAGCCGCAACCACCGTGAAAGGCTTATCAGTCCAGTGCACATTTGATTCCTTTCAACCTTTCTAGCCTCCGCCATTCTGAATTCCCCCTGTTTTTCTGCTCGTTGCATGTGTAATTTTCCCTTTTATTTTTCCATACAGACCAATGGCTGCTTGATAGAGGTGAGGGTGGCCATTCAACTGCCAGAGACGTGTGTGTTTCTGTTATTCTGTCCCTCATCACCCTGGCATCTGCACCGTTCCTCAGAAGCAGTTTAATGAGCCTGGGGCAAATGGAAATACAAGAGAGGGAAGTTTTAAAAAAAACAGCCTCATTAATTAAGAGTTATATCTCTGAAAGGAGGTCTTACTCTTTGGCAGCGTACAGTGTATTGAACACTTATGGCCTTCACTGACATTTAATTTAAAGCTCCAATTAAAAGAGAGAAGTTGGCACCATGTTGTTGGAGTGTTAGTCCTTGTTTATGTTTTAGAAATCAAGGTTCTTCTGTGGTCCTTCATTTAAACATACTGCTCTACATTCTGAAGAGTAAAATTCAAGAAAAAAAAGCCTTTCATAATTACTGCTATAAACCTGCATCTACAAAAGATAATTTCATCACGTTTTAGGATGAAACTGACTAGGGTACCAGGTTGGAATAAGCTTGTTTAAATGTTTTTTATGGTTAAGTTAGGTGTCATGAAGCAAAATGAATGAGGACCTACAGAAAAGACCTACCATGATACTTTTGTGACACTATTTTAAAACGGGACATTGTCCCTGTCTTAAGAACAACATCTATCTCCAGAGTAAGAGAAAACCTTCTTAGAGGAGAACAAAGATTTAATTTCCGAATAACTTTGGAGCATTTCTAACCCTAACCCTAGCCCTTGCTCCATTCACCATGCTGCTGTGTTGAAATGATGTAGTGTACTAAAAATCATCCAAATGGAAAGTAATGTTTTCTTAAGACAGTGACGATATTGTTCTCCTTTTCCAAAAGTGAACTGAATTCTGGGGTCTTAATGAAATGGAAAAAATTGGATGTCATCCATTCCTATTTGAGAGTGAGCCTCTGTTTTCTCCAAATGTGAGGCGACCAGCAGTTTGGAGTGAGATGCAGAAACGGTAGATTTTAATCATTTTTTTTTTATTCGTTCTTGATTTGCTCTCATTTATTGTATGTTTGCTTTAGTTAGACTAATCTTCATGTGGAGTTTAGAGGGACACAGCTGTACACCCCTGCCTGCCAATCACATATAGGCGCAGTAATGTGCATTTATTAAAAAGCAAGTTTCAATGTAATACACACTCAGAAAACAAGTACATTACTGGTCACTAAAGGTACAAACAGTGTAAATATACCTTTAAAGGTACAACAGTGCTGTTAAAGACCAGTTGTGTTCCTTAATTACATTCTCTTCTCCAGAAGGAGGGGTTAAAATCTGTAAGAATTCGTTATAGAACTGTGTGATATATAAAACATAATAAAAGTCCTGGAGATGAAATGGGGAGTATGAAATCATCACAATTTTAAAATCTATATTTTATATGGAATAAGGTACAATTGTGTTCCCTAATTAAAGGTACTGAAATGTACCCTTGAGGGTACCACCACAGTGACAGCAAAAGGTACCACCACAGTTTTTAAGTGATTTATAACAAAACTGAATTCTACCTGCCCTGGGTGAGAAAAGAATGACTAATTAACACTAAACACTTTTATAAATTCTACTCAGATTGTTAATTTGCGAACACTTAATGTGAGAACGATGTAATTAGAGACCTAATTTTATATGACATTGTATAGAACTGAACGATTTTAGAATGATTAGTCTTTAAAATGAACATTCCCATGAGAAGCTTATGTTGCGTGGTTTAACATGCTCTTACATTTATTTTCTGAGGGCAGGGAATTTCTGAGTGTTTGATTTAGTGGGGTATTATATATTTTGGTAGATTATATGGCTATAAGTGTATATAACCAAAATATAATTATATGAGCTTGTACTATGCATGTATTACTTACTTAATATTTACAAATGTCATTTTATCTGGGCAAGAAGTCCAAACAAAACTGGCCATGACTAAAAGCGTTATCTATTCAAGCTTAGGGAATACACTGGAGCATTATGGGAAATGTAGCTTCTGAAGTGAATTTTGCACTGTGTGTGCTGTAGTAAAATTAAATTTTTACCACAATTTTAGTGAGACACAGCAACATTTTACTGGGGCACATCCTCCAGTAAATTGGGTCTAATGCCACCTTTGCTTTGTTCTCTCACATAAACACGGGGCCATTGCAGTGACTGGAAAGACTTAGATAAGGAGGTGGGACAACTCTGCCTGCCCTGTAAGACACTGGACAATCTCAGGATTATGGAATAAATAAGTATGTGAGCGTTCTATGTTTATTCAATCATTCATCTTCTGTAACTGCTCCATCAGGGTCATGGTGGATCCAAAGTCAATCTGGAATCCTGGCGCAGGGCATAAACATTCCTTGGACAGAGGCATCACTCGCAGGCACACACGGAGTCTTTATAATCTTGAAGTTCTTCACATTCATGCATCTCATTAACAAGCATCATCCTTCAGAGACTCAAAAAAGTTCTTCTGTGGCATTGCTACAAAGAACCCAAAGAATTGAGTGTCCATCTTTAATATTACACACATGGACTGCTTGAAAAGCTGAAAGTTGAATGTTTTACATCAGTGCACCTCGGGACGATCACAGCGTGATTTCAGAGAGCCCTTATCCCCCTCTGAATGTGAATTACTCAGTAAACTAAGCGTGAAGTTCCATTTGCGAGTGGTTAGGGGAGAGAGGTGTCGTGCCCAAGTGCCTTTATCTTTCCCTTTGTGCCAACTACAAAGTGAAGTGGAACAAGACGTTCCCCGTGTAAATGTGAGCAAAGTGACAGATGAAAGAGAAGCGACGGTCCAGTGAAAAACGTTGCTGGGAATCATCCGTGCCGGTATCAGAGAGGTGAAATTTCCATGGGATCCTAGGGTCCCGACTGAGTAAAGAAACGTGGAGTGGGAGAATACTTTCAGATGCATTTTTCATGGAGATGAAAGCTCTGAGAGCAGTAACTCCACCAACAAGAGAGCACTAGCCTCATCTGGCACTAAGCTCAGAGCTTCAGAGACTGGAAAAACAAACGAACAAATCCATTGTCCATTCACAACCACATGCCCGGGATCCATCGAGCTCTGGACGTCCAAGTAAAGCTCACACACTTAAGGTTTCTGGTGCTCAGCTGAAAGAATACGCGGCTCACTCAACATTATCTGGTGCTAAGTCAATAGTATCTTTTCCTCACTTAATAGAAACAACTGTTCAATGGACAGTATACGGTGCTCACTTGAAAGCACCCACATTTTTGATTGTATCTGGTGGCCATCACATACAACATCATTTATCATATAAAGGTAGCATTCTGACACACCGCTCTGCCCACCTTCAGTACTAATACAATCAGCTTCTACTATCAGCAATAATGCATAATGCTATTAATTGTATTAAAGGAGTAATCAGTCATTTCTCTCAATCATGTTCTAAATCCACAACTACACTAACACCTAACTGAGGCCTGGAGGAGTCAGAGATTCTCTACTCCTCGCTCATATTTATTTTAAACATGGCAGCCCCAATGTGCGGTTGAGCATAGACTGGTGTGTTCAGGAGATTATAAACAATCTGAAACTCCATCTCAAGATAGCTGCACTTCATAGAGACTAGGGCTTCACAGTGGAAGGAGGAGGGTGGAGCGGAGAATAGCTGACAGAAAAACTGAGACTAACTGAGAGAAAGACACACACACACACTCACATCCTGTGTCTTACTGTTTGAGCAGACTGTTTTGAGGCACTGCAGTGCCTCAACCGCCATGACAACACTTTTTGATTTAAATAATTGTAAATACTGTAATTTACAACTTTTGACAGAAAAAGAAAATTCATGCTGTTTTCATTTGCCCTGACGTATCTACCAGAGGCAGACAGTATCTATCCATTTATTTAACTCCAATCTTGAATACACTGAGTTTTTTGATATTTGTTTTGAATAACATTTTATATCACAACAGAAAAATTGCCTGTGTTCCACTCGCTCTGGATTAATCATTTTTATGATCATTAATTGGATAGTGTGAAACATGCCCTCTTCTGAATAAATGGGCTCTTGTCCCGATTCAGGGTTTAAATACTAATCACAGTCTGGTTCTGATGTGGAATAGAACTTTATTCCTGAAATCTATACCATAGTATGACTTAAGCAACACACTGCATTCCACAATTACACTGTGATTGTGTCTGCCCCATTACACATGCAGTGAAATATTCAGACATTATTCTCAGAATAATTCCCATATTAATCTCAGAATTCTGACTTTATTCTCTGAATCTATTTTTTTTTTCAATGCCATGGCTCTAAAACTCCTTCATACTAATAGACACCATTCATTCATTCATTCATTCATTATCTGTAACCGCTTATCCACTTCAGGGTCGCAGTGGGTCCAGAGCCTACCTGAAATCATTGGGCGCAAGGCGGGAATACACCCTGGAGGGGGCGCCAGTCCTTCACAGGGCAACACACACACATTCACTCACACACACACACACCTACAGACACTTTTGAGTCACCAATTCACCTACCAACGTGTGTTTTTTTGGACTGTGGGAGGAAACTGGAGCACCCGGAGGAAACCCACGCGGACACAGGGAGAACACACCAACTCTTCACAGACAGTCACCCGGAGGAAACCCACGCGGACACAGGGAGAACACACCAACTCCTCACAGACAGTCACCCGGAGCGGGAATCGAACCCACAACCTACAGGTGTCTTGAGCTGTGTGACTGCGACACTAACCTGCTGCACCGCCATGCCGCCCCTAATAGGCACCATGCAAAACATCCATCCATCCATCCATTATCTGTAACCGCTTATCCAATTTAGGGTCGCGGGAGGTCCAGAGCCTACCTGGAATCATCGGGCGCAAGGCGGGAATACACCCTGGAGGGGACACCAGTCCTTCACAGGGCAACACAGACACACACACATTCACTCACACACTCACACCTACGGACACTTTTTGAGTCGCCAATCCACCTGCAATGTGTGTTTTTGGACTGTGGGAGGAAACCGGAGCACCCGGAGGAAACCCACGTGGACACGGGGAGAACACACCAACTCCTCACAGACAGTCACCCGGAGGAAACCCACACCGACACAGGGAGAACACACCAACTCCTCACAGACAGTCACCCGGAGCGGGAATCGAACCCACAACCTACAGGTGTCTTGAGCTGTGTGACTGCGACACTAACCTGCTGCACCACCATGCCGCCCCTAATAGGCACCATGTAAAACATAATAATTATAAAATAAAAAAAAAATAAAAAAACACTTTCATAAAAATTATTTGTAAAATGTTTCTGATGTAAATAACATCATAATTACGTCTTGCTCTTTTAACGCTGGGACTTTTTAAGCCCAGTCTTGGACGTCTGACAGCTTTGGCTTAGTGTGTTAGAAAGAGTGTTTGATATCTTACAACCTTCTTACAACCTCATATTTGGCACATTGTCTCATTAAAAATGTATTGTCATAACCTTTTTTCACAGCAGTGTTATTAAAAATGCAGCATGGCCTCTGTTTTAAGTGGCATAGCGTTTATACTTCACGCTCCTGCTCTTAAAACAATTGACACTAAAATGAAACGGGGATGTGGAGATGTGGCCGTCATGATGCTGTGACAAAACGGCCTGAAATGAGAGAAGGAGCAATAAAAACTAAAGCAATGTGCTTTCATCAAGACAATATTCTTCAATTGAAAGCTCAGCGTTTTTACGCCTGTGATTGAACAGCTTTGTGATCAATCCTCCACGCTTTCCTCCGCAGGTTTAAATAAGCTCGGTGACACCATCCCACGGCTCCATCGGTGTTTGTTTGGCTTGTTGCATGGACACACTGCAGGTAATGAGTTTACTGAGGCCAGTGTCCCGTGCCTGGCCTTGCCTCGCGTCACTTCACTAATTGACTGCACAATTTAACCAGTGGTCTGCAGTCATATCAACACAAGTGCTGACCAAGTGCATTCAGGCCATTAACAGGGAGATAATGGCCATGGTGTTTTAGAATGCTTCTATAAATCTGGCTTTATGCAAAGGTTTTTTTTTAATCTTCTTTGTAAAACCGTGTCCATGGCCTTAGTGAAGTATCTGGTATAGAGCAGTAACCATCACACCTACCACAGATTAATCACCAGCTCAGGCAGAAGTCATGTTACATCATTAAGAGTCACTGAGCAAGACTCTTAATGTTGCACGAGTCTACGTCTGTAACATGATTTTAGATCTGAATCAGAGCATATCATCATGGTCACAAATGTAATAACTTCACAGGGGAAGGAAAGAGACCTTATTAAACATTCAATGGAAGTTCATGTATATATTCCAAGTCATTCTGGAGTATTTCTATTGGCCCATGCATTATGAAATGAAGCTGCTGTGTTCAAATGATGTATTAAACTAAAACTCAACACAAAAACTGAGTTACATGTTTTCCCTTGGACAGTGACAGTACTGTTATTGCTGTATACAGCAAACTTCACCACTTTTACCACAATACTGATGAGTTAATCTGGTGATGAGAACTGGACTTAGTCAACTAAGAGTAATATTTATGTAATGCCCTTCTCGTGTCTGTGTGGATTTCCTCCGGGTTTCCCCCAATGATCCAAAAACACATGTGGATTGACGACTCAAAGGTGTCCCTAGGTTTGAGTGAAACTGTGAGTGTGTGTCACCCTGCAAAGGACTAGGACCCTCTCCACTGTGTTCCCGCCTTGTGACCAGTGATGCCGGGTAGGCTCTGGACCCACCACAACCCTGAACTCTGCGCTTACAGACAATGAATGTATTAATATTTAAGGAAAGGTTTGTAAAACAGCTTTGAAAATCAAGCAGCATATACAAATACGAATGAACGCCTATACTAACAAACTTTCCAAGATACGAACTGGGCATTTGAATATTTTTTGCCTCCACCAACGAACCATGACTCTAGAAACGAACCCGAGCCTCCGCCGATCCGGCAGCTGGAGATGGCCACTGACCCCAATAGGCGAGTCTCCCAGCGCCCAGACTTGAGTGAGCTTTTAAGATTAGCAAATTGTAGCTTTAGCAATTTAGCATTAGTGTGAATAGCAGACATCGAAATTCGTGCTAAGTTAAGCCGTATCTACGCTTCGTCTCCCCACATTCACCCATCTACTCTCCGTTATTCCCCCCACCCCCCTGCCCTCCCGTCATACAGCCATTGTCTGTGTTACTCCTCCAGCCAGTCGTCACGTCTTCAAGGTAGCGATGTGTAACCACTTAATTTTTTTATTACTGTTACCGCTGTATTTTTTTTTATTTTTTTTAGTAACGCTACATGAATTTTCTTTATTAATTTGAGAGTTTTGTAAACATATATCGGGGTGGGGGCTGGAACACATTAATTGCTTTTCCATTATTTAAATGGGGAAAATTGACTCGAGAAACGAACTTTTCTACTTACGAACTGGGTCACGGGACAGATCAAGTTCATAGGTAGAGGTTCCACTGTAAGTGCAAGCAAATACATTTTGAGCACAAGCACCAAAAAACTGTTCAAGCACTTATTTATTTTGAATGAGAGAAGTGAAACTCAGAGGGACAGACACCACAACAACACTTCATAACGGAGTGGACACCAAAAACTCACTGCGCTTGTCACTCACAGACATGGCACCATGTTATGATCAGTTTGTCTCTGGGAAGCAGGCTCCAGACTCTCATTAATGTTGATTTCACATGTCAATTGTGTTGTATGTTGTGGCTGTAATGCGCCCTCGAGCTTACAGTGGAAACACTACAATATAATGACACCGCAGCAACCCCCATCCTTAGTCACACAGGGTGTGTCATGCAGTCTAGTCGATATCTGGCAACCCAGTATCACAGCAAAATGAATAATACACACAGTAGTGCATCAATATGTCACTGTCATGTTTGGTACCACTCACTACCACAGTACCACTAAATACAATCATGGGCCTTAATTTTAATCCTAAACCTAACCCTAACCCAAACCCAAGGGTTTTAGACAGCTTATCCTACCTTTTTGAGAAGGCTTTACCCAAGACGTTGAACCACAACTGTAAGGACTTGATTGCATACTGCCACAAAAGCATCACTGAAGTCAGGCTCTGATTTTGGATGATTATTTCTGATCACAGCTCCAAATTATAGCAAAAGTTAATCAATCGAGCTCTATCACTCCAGCATACAGGAGTTTATACACGTCTAACTGACATTTGGCATTGGGCATGGTGATTGTAGGCTCATGTGTCATTGTTCTAGAGATTAAATCTATAGGGATTACACATGCTGTGTGTGCAAAATTGACCATCAGTCCACAGCAGGTCCAGCTTCATTCAATATTGCATTTGAATTCCCACATTATTAGAGGTGTGTATCTTTAGTCAACGACCTGCAATCAGCCTCTCCCACCTAAATATTAATCCAGATTCAAACCACTGTGGGTTCTGGCAGTGCTGACCTCACCTATCATTTCCATTCAATAATACATTATACATGTCCTAATGAATAGGCAGCTTAGAACTAATCATTTTTTTTTTTTTTTGCAGTGGGCTGTTGTGAGAGACCTTAGACTTTTTGCAGTGATGGGCTTAAGAAGCACTCATTACCCTTCCATGCCTCTGTGAATATAAAAGTAAACAATGGAAATGCAAGCACGCACACACACACACACACACACACACATTCTAACAGCTTATAATTACTGTTTCCAGGAGCTATTCATGTGGACATTTCCTGTGGTAACATTGTTGAATTTTTCATTTCCTTGATTGAATGACCTGGCATTTTCTTGATAATTAAAAAAAAACATTACAGTGTTTATCATCAATTTTTATTACAGATAATTAGCTTTTTTATCAGTAATGTTTGCACACTGTAATGGAAAGTAGATTCCTCTTAGTTGTCACTACTCACTCTTGTGTCATTTCATCTCAGACATAGGATCTTGGCCCACACCTTCAGTGTTTTCTATTATGCATTTTAATTACACCATCAGGATTAGTTTATTCATTTCACCTTCCAATATCCTGCACTATAAATGCAACAGTCCTGCAAGAGCTGAAGGAAATACTAAGTACACATCCTCTACAGACAACACAATTACTCAATGTAATTCACAACTACATGAACATGAAATATGGCCTGTGTAAAAGCGACATAAATACAGTGCTCAAAAACCTGGAACCGTGCACCAAATGCAACACGGTACCAGGTATAAAGCATGTAATACACATTTGCCACAGTGGACCATCCATCCATCCATCCATTATCTGTAACCGCTTATCCAATTTAGGGTCGCGGGGGGTCCAGAGCCTACCTGGAATCATCGGGCGCAAGGCGGGAATACACCCTGGAGGGGACGCCAGTCCTTCACAGGGCAACACAGACACGCACACATTCACTCACACACACGGACACTTTCGAGTCGCCAATCCACCTGCAACGTGTGTTTTTGGACCATGGGACACGGACACGGGGAGAACACACCAACTCCTCACAGACAGTCACCCGGAGCTGGAATCGAACCCACAACCCCCAGGCCCCTGGAGCTGTGTGACTGCGACACTACCTGCTGCGCCACCGTGCCGCCCCACAGTGGACCAATGTGACAGTAAACCCATATGACATAGGGTTAGTGTTAGGGTCAGTTTAAGTTTAAGGTTAAGCATTATTTTTTAAGGGTTACTATTTCCCAAAAACTCCAGCTGTAAAACTTTTGAATAATGACTATTTAACATTAAGTTAAATTGATTTTAAATAACATTTAGAAGCAATTAGCCCCTGGTCTAAAAAACTGAAATGTGCTCTTTTGGCTGTGGCCATGTCCAGCTTTTGAAAGGGCTAACAGCCTTGGCTAACACAGCCCATTCTTGTATTTTAGCCAGCCTGGTGGGAACGCTCCCCGATGGCATGCACCGTTCCGAGTCAACAGATATTCCATCAGCGCTGTTCAATATGCAAACAGCCAGAAGATTAGCAGTGAATAAGCAACTGTGCTGTAGTTTGAAGCCAGTGATTCTGTTCTTAGTGGAGACTTAGTGGAGAAAGAAGCAGCTGAAACTGCCTTGGCACTCATGCATCAATCACAGCAGCAACTTTCAAACATGTCAGCGTCTCATTATCGGCCGCCATTAGCTCCTATCAGTGTGTCAACATCAAGCCCAATGCTGCTTTGTCTTCCCTCACAGGTGGCTAATCTCTCAGCTGACACCATACTCACTCGATCTGGCTTTGTGTTTAGATTTAGGATGGCATCCACAAGAATAGGGAATAGTCAATAAGTGACCGTTAAATAGAAACTCTGTGGCTAGTTTAGAAGGTACACCTACCGTATTATTGCACCTTGTAGACTCTCGGTTACTGCCTTCTACTCCCTTTACCAAGAATAAGGACCATCATAAGACTTCTGCCTGTCTTGTGTTAAGGTGTGAACCTTTCATGTTGTTGGGTGCACATATCATGTAAGTGCTACTTGTAGGTTTTAAAATGCAGGCTCCAAACCCTTTGACACTTACATGAATGTGTAACATCCTTCTGTAGCCCCCTAGTGCCTGCTCTGTCTAATGGCTACTGACTCTGACAATTAGAATTAATATGATCAAATAAAATGTCACCCTGCTGTGAAAATTATCATAAAAAAAATAATGTTTTCCCACGGGATATGGCCATGATTACAAAAAAAGCAAAACAGTGCCATTTTTCTGAAATCAAAAATCCTTTAAATCCAATCCATAAATAATTAACTGAAATTTTGACTTCTCACGTATGAAAACAATAATCAATTTTTTAATTTCAGAAACATTCCCAAGTATGTTCCTTTGGTAGGGTAACTGAGTGTAGCTTAGTTGACAGTTGGTACAAGGTAACTGATTACATGGTAGTTCATTGTAAGTCCAAAGTAATTAAATCAAGGTTATTGAGTTAAGGTACAATGCAATTAAATGGCAGGTAACTGAGTGTATGTAGAAAGTAATCAGCTACAAGGTTGATGCATTTGGGCACAGGGTAAACGACTAGTTGCTAAGTTGTTGGTTCAAGGTAAAAGGCTAAAGGCAATGTTAATGATTATAATCCAATACAACACAAATGTCCGGTGTTTGTTCACAGCTCTGGCTTGGTAAATGGAAAACAAACTAAGTGTCTCAGTCTGAGCTGGCTCAGGAGACAGCCTCTGGAGTTGTTTGGAAGGTGAAGAGAACTCAGAATGTTGAAAAGCATGAACAGAGATGAGGATGTTGCTCTGTTCCTGCTTAATAATTGGGCAATATTTACTTATTTATGTTATTACACTTACATCACTTAAGAAGTAACTGACTCTGAATTCAGGAGACTGCTAACTGCATGACAACTAAATGCAGACAGTGTGTACTTCAAAACAGCTTGACTTACAGGTGAGTTATCATGGCAATTCAAATAGTGAATGAAATTTACAGACAAGTTCAACTTCAAACACAAACAATCTACAGTCAGCTTTTTACTCAAACATATCATTCCACCCTAAAAGATGCATTAAGTTACATTACTTACAAAGTAAACTCAGCATCAAACAAGCTACAGTCAGCTTATTTCTCAAGTGTAGTGTTCCAGCTTAAAAGATACAGGGAGGTTTTGTTTTCTTCTGTGAGAATAGTATGTTGAAATATTTTTAATAATAGAAATGTTGCCTTCAAGGAAGAAGGTAATCAAGTACAACACAGTTAACAACAGATACAAGGTAATAAAATAGGGTAAAGTGTATATACAGTATAAATATGTACAAGATAATTGGTTTTAGGCAAGCAATTGACTACAGGGTTTTTGAGAGTAGGTATTAGATAACTGAATAAATAGTAGTTGATTGTAGGTATTAAGTAATTGACTACAGAGCAACTGAGTTTAGTTCATTGTGTGTGTGTGTGTGTGTGTGTGTGTGTGTTATAAAGTAACTGAGTTCAGGTTCGTGAGTGTACTTGAATGTAAGTACAATGTAACTTACTAGTACACAGTTGAGTGTAGGTTATAGTGTATTTACAGATAAACTGACAGCTCAGATAAAAAGTGTCATCTAGGGCCAGGTCAGACTGTGGACACTTTCTTGAGCTTCCACTATCCATGGACACATTTTCTCCACACATTGAAATTTATGAATCCAATTCAGGCCTTCAGCCCCTGCATTTGGGCCCTCCCTTTTTCTCCTGAAGTGCTTCTCGTCCAATTTGAGGAGAGTGCTGAGAGTCAATAAAAACGCAACCCGGCCATGTGAAATTTCATGGTCCCATGAAGGTTGGTCATTGCAAAGTCATGGCTATTTCCACCCAATATAGCCCAGCATTGCTGGCCTCAGGTAAAAGGACACTGCTGGTTAAATGGAGAAAATTCTTGAAAATTAGACACACAAATGACATCTTGGTCACGTCATTCTTTACCCATCTTTAGATATGGTTGTTCTCCTTTATTAAAGGGCTTTTGGTGTTGTAATATTGATAGTAAATAAGCTGTGTGTAATGAATCTATAACAAGTGATCAGACACAGTGTAAACAACACAAACAGAGTGATACATTTGGAGCAGAAGGTTGCGATTTTAGTTTATTGGGTACAACTACCATAAAACTGTACTTTGTAGATTCATATTTACTGTGTCCCACTCACCCTGCCTTTTCACAACCTATCAGTTCTCCCTCTGTCAATAGAAACCGACCACCACAGATATGAGTTTGAATTACACTGACGACACAATCTCTCCTCCCTCTCTAAGTCTGGAAATAACCCATTATTTCTTTATAAAGAAATCACAAGGAAATAAAAACAGGAAAATGCTGCGTATGTGTGCTTTCTGTGGCTGCGGTCAGCACATCCTGGGGTGTGTTCCCTTTAGGCTATTTTTCTCCACTGTTCAGGCTATTTTTCCTCACTATTCACAAGCTCAGCAGGATGGCTCTGGAAACACTCTGAAATACTCAAACTTTAACAGACAGAACCCAGCTCTATAATCTCAACTATGATCTGATTCTGCTGTAAACATTCAGTCACAGCAATGCAATGACCCACGCTGATTACGTATCCTGAGGTCCCATCAAAACTGGAGGACATGTCAGCCAATCCACTGGACAGCAACTGTTCGAAAAATACTTTTGAAAAGTAATTTTGGTGGAAAAGGTATGAGTCATTTCTTTTTTTGTCTCTATCCAAAGAACAATTACATCCATAATTTAATTTTTATAAAGGGTCCATTTCATGTGAGAAGAGTAAAACGTATTTCTCTCTATTGGTCTTAATATGTTCAAAATAAGGTTATGTTGCCTTGTTTTTAACCGCATTTCTACCTGTTGTTTGAGAAAAAGATTCTGTATCTGTATTCAAGCTCCTGCATCTGTATTCAAGCTCTCGAGCTGTATTCTGTTGCAAGAAGTGTCTAGGGAGAGTCTCACAGAAGGGTTATAGTACAACATTTGAGCTTTGCTTTGAACAATGCCTAGTTAAGATAGTATTAAAATGCCTTTTTGAGAGTGGGCCCTGTATAGTATGATAAACATTAAAAGTCTTTCTCTCCTTGCTGATGGAATAGGGATTGCTTTGCTCTTAATAAAGTTTCCTTCAACATCTTTTCACAGGAATGTGAAGAGGTTACCAACTCACACAGATCTAATTAGAGCAGTTTGTATATACATGCTGGGGAAGGCTACAGTAATATGATAATTGCAAGGGAACTCACACTTGCACTGGTGCTCTTGTTAGAAGCAATTCTAACATACATAAGGAAAATAGTTCTCATATATGTGTAACACCGAGCAAGACCTTTCATCTCTGGGGATGATGTTTCATTTATAGTCGCATTTAAAGATGGTAATGCATACCGCTTTCAATAGCGCACATTCGCATTTATTTTTTGTCTACAATCTGTTGTTTACAATCTGTCTACATTTTTACTTATAGCTCACAGATATACATTATAATTCATATAATCTGGGTTATAATGTGATATTAACAGACATACACAACATTATTGAAAATATTAATAATATTTAAAGCCATGATACATATCCCTTACACATGTTTTATTACAAGTTTTAAAATTGTTATTAAAGCCTTACAGGCATGTTGTTTAGAAAAAGTGCTACCAGTATGTTGTTCATTGGCTCAAATCGTGTGAGTGTGTGTAGAGCTGCTAGTGAGCAATGTGAGAAAAAGTCTCAAACAGAAGCAAACTAGCGCTTGCATACATGACATCTAGTGAAACCCTTCATCTCCAGGGCTGATGTTTCAATTACAGCCGTGTGACAAAGTGCACTCGTTACACGTTTGAAAGCCGCGGCTCATTGTCTTGGAAACAGCTTCTGATATCCCACCACTGCCAGCTTCAATTTTCCGTTCTGAATGTCACTCAAACAAAGAGGAGAAACAAGAGCTCCCTGAAGCCTGGAGCTAATGAGCGATGATCACAATTAAAGGAACCATCAAGAAGACGACTGCAGTGTTACTAACGGCAACCAGGAGAAGAAAGAGGAAACAGTGTCTGCCTGTGAGGAGGTGATGTGTGGAGAAAATAATAAATACAAAAATGCATAACTGTTGAATTAAGTCTAAGATACTCCAGAAATTAGAAAAACAGGAGTCCTAACAATGATGCAAGACCTGGCAGATCACCAGGACTGTCTGCAATATTATTGAATCCAGACTGCAATGCTATTGGGAGTGTAAGCATTGCTTGGATTACTCATTAATCTATTCATTTTCTTCATTCTGTTCAGGGTTGCGGTGAGTCCTAATCCTACACTGATCAACTGAGGGACCTCTATAACAAATGTTAAAAATGTTTAAAAAATGTTTAATGTTATGTAATGTTTTATGTTTAATATACAAAGAGGCTGAAGAACAAACAAGTGAACACAGATCTGGGGTCAATCAAGTTCTCCCCGTCTAATCAGCCCCATTGAGATGGGCTGGTTTTAGCAAGAGCCTGTACCTTGAGATGAGAACAAGCTACAAACAACTCACCCCCAAGTGAGCAGAAGCGAGTAGAGAATCAGATCAGCTCTTGTTTTAGCCGGTTTAGTTCGGTTCTCTTCTTTTAACTCTCTCATATTCGTCATTTCTTTCTCAGTTCTGTCTCCACTCTTGCTGTGTCTGTTTTTCACATGGATTAACCACATTGTTGCACACAGGTTGAGTGCAGTGATAGGAGAGATTACAACAAGGGGGCGGTACATTTATAAAGTCCTCCTCTTTGACATCAGAAGCTGAGCTATGTCAGAACACCTTGTCTTATCCCATGTTTTCTAAATGAGGCAGATCACAAAAATAAGACTGGGTGGTCTTGTTTCATAGTGTGTGGGTTGGTGGGATCCAGATCCCCAAATGACTGAGCACATTCACTGAAACAGCGATGGCACTGATTACAATTAACAGAGAGTCAAATTCAATAAAAAGCCAGAGGTCAGTTCATCACACACACTGAATGTTAATGAAGTGTCCTTTCATTTCTTTTCTGCCAGGTTGGCATTTGTTTTAACTAATCATCAGTAATGAATTACCATTTAAAAATCACAGAAAATAATGTGACACAGGAAATTAGAGCTCAAACACACACCCACACACACACACACACACACACACACACACTCTCTCTATGAAAAACACTTCGAAAAGTCCAGGAAGCTTTGGGTTGAACCCGCTGATGATCTTTCCTCTCCACTGACCCTGAGTATATTACTAATTAAGGAGTGTGAGTGCTGAGGGAAGGAGGGCAGGAGGATGAGGAGTGGGCTGGGGGGTGGCCAGCTTCAGGAGAGAGAGCTGAGAATCCTGGCCCAGTGCCAGTGTGTGCTGTTAGCTGAAATTGGTCTGTGAAGGGGGAGTGGGACGCAGGGTAATAGAATTAAATTTGACAAAAGCGCTGACCAAAAAGTTCGATCCGAGGAACAGCGCTGCTACAAGGTCATGTGATAAAGAGCAGGTGAGGAGAAAAGTGGCATCCCAAACTGTTAGGACCATATATATTTGTTATTATTTTTTAGACTTTATTGGATACTTCACACACACACACTCACACACATTGTGGACACCTGCACATCCACCATATCTTTAGTAACCGTGCGTTTGCTCTCTCACTGCTCCAAAGCCCAATGCCTCCAGGCTATACACCCTCTAAAGGACAATAGAGATTGAGTATGGGGTCCTTTAAAGTGGGTCATTTCTTTTTTTTCTCATGCTTTTCTATTGTGACTATAGAGCCAAAAGCTGTGTGTATCTGTTGACAGTGAGTGCACATTAAAGAAGATGAATGCAGCTATTAGTTAGAGTTTTTGACAAACATCTGGGTAAAGGTGACTCTGAAGGGATTTTTTATTTTATTTTTTTCCCTGTGGCAATCTTTAAAAAATACCCATGTGTCCAATAATATCTCCTGAATGTGTGGCACTTCCTCCACCATGTCTCTCAGATCTATGAGTACTTTAGAATTTTATCTTACGTTTGGTTGATTTACTTATCGTAAGTGTTTATTGGATGATATTTATCATATGTCCCCATTATGTCAAAATGATACATATGTCTAAGATTCACTCTCTTTTTTGTCGCTAACACTTGTGTCTTGATGCTTGTCTCTGAGTACATACTGTCCCTCTCTTAATGAATTTCTATAATCAAAACACACTTTTACCAAAGGATTTAAATGTACAAATTTAACAAAAGCTACAACACGAATGTATTACAATAAACATTCCACAAAATTCAGGAATGTTTTCCTTACATGACGTGGATGTAGTAGTTGTCAAATCATACGCATATATTTTTAACCTTCTCTAACTTAATGACCTCAATGTACTGTACGAACTTATAACAGGATTTCCTCAAATTATCTTTGACATTTATTACACAATTAACTACATAATTATACAAAATGACATTTATTATTTGCTTATCCAAGAGAACCATACACAGGATTAAACCAATGTTTTATTGAAATGTGGTTTCTGTCCAATTCCGCAGTGTGTCTTTTTTTTTAACAATGGTAAGTGATATTAATATAAAGCAGGTGTGCACAACTCCAGTCCTGGAGGGCCGGTATCTAGCAAAGTTTGGTGATTCCTCTGCTAAAACACAACCCTTAAACCTGTCAATTAACAGATGAGTTGAATCAGGTGTGTGTGAGCAAAGGAATCACCAAACATTACTGGATACTGGCCCTCCAGGACTGGAGTTGTGCACCACTGATATAAAGGATCCTGGTCCTCTGTCCATGTTTTTGGCTTTACATGCATTTCGCCTGTAATTCTCCTGCATGTGTAGTTATAGTTTTGGTTTTTCTTTTCCTATTTGTACTTCAGCTCTGCATAGGCTCTAAAAATCACATTGTTTAGATGTACTCTTGCTTATCAGTGAACATTTCCCAAGCTTTCAATTTTTTATTGCTGACAAAAAGATTATATCTCCCAGCATAAACTTGCAGTTGTTTTCATCAGCTAGCTGCATACATCAGGGCATGTCTTCTTTGCTGAATGTTCCACAGATTGTGGATATTTTTATGAGGAATTTTTTTTTTATATATACAATCATATAAACAACTAGACTGCTCACTTTTTTATTTACATCTATGGCGCCATGCTTGTTTACAAATTACACCATCAGGTACATTATGGTTCACTAAATGTACAGACAGATTAAACGTACCTTTCAAAATACAGCAGTGGTTTTTAAAGACCAGCTGTCTTCCCTATGGTACATTACTTTCTCTTCTCCAGAAAGAAAGGTGAATATTTGCAGGTTTTGTTAACAAAAAAAAAAACTCTAATAGAAAAAATCCTGATGTTAAAAGGAGGTGTATAAAATAATTGCAATTGAAAAATAATATTTGGTTATGTACCCTAACTTCTGAATAGATTCCTTTGAGGGTACCACCGCAGCGCCAGTTTTTGTGAGAGTGTAAACCTCATAAATAAACAACAGTGATTAATCGATGGTGCAAAGAGATTTCCCTGTCTATTGGCGCCAATGATTGTAACTGACTAATGATGCTTCTATATAAAGAATTCAGCTGAAACAACTCAATCTAAACAGCCACTAGGAACTCGGTGTACACCCCCTAATTATTTATCCACAGATAAAATGAAACATTCCTTCATTGTATTCAATTACCATCAAACACATTCCTTCTGAAATGAAAGGTATTAATATGGAGGGGTTTCCCAACCCCTTGCTTCAAGAAGAGAATCTATATTATACCAAGCTTTTAGATTAGCTGTTGGAACATTTCTGTGAGAATCTGATGGTACTCTAACTTATCCCAAAGCTTTTAGATGGCGCATTACTTACCACAGTTCCACAGTACAATGTCTGGGGTTTTATACCCCTCTAGCCAATGCTTGGCACTGAGTGTACAGCAGCGATGACTATAACCTAGCTGTGGGAACGCAGCTCCCTGTCCTGGCTACAATGTGGTGGCTTGCTTCATGTATTTAACAGCTCTTTTTTCATCTATATATTTCTTTAAAAATTAACTCTTCCATCCCCATGTTTCACTTTTCGTCATTCAAACAGAACCAGGCAGCGCTAATGAGGCCTTTGATTGTGAAAAAGGAAATTGCTCACCCTCCCTTTTGCTTATAAAATATATCTCAGTATATGTGCATGCTGTAAAAAGCCAGGGTAATCCTGTAATCTCATGTGATATAACTGGCAAAATAAACTGCTTTCACAGAAAAACTTGACATAGACTTGTTTGTGTGTATTTGTGTGTATACATCCAGATGTATACAGTGTCTATAAGTGTCCCAGAGCAGCATAGTGGTCTCAGCATGGGACCTATCACCAGGAGGTTGTCAGATAGATCCTCTGTGATGCCTTAGCTGTATGATTCCAGGAGTACTAAAGTTAACAAGTGGTCTATAGCTCTCCAATATTGAACTACAGATTATAAGTCAGAAAAGCTATTTCACCTTTTACTTGATAGTTACTATGTTATTACATGCAATTACACAATTGTACACCAAATGTTTATGTGCTTACAACAATATTTCATCTATAGCAACGAATACATTGCCAAATCTCATATTGTTATAGCATAAAACATTAGTTTAGCAACACATTTATTACCCACACAATAAAAAATGGGGCCCCAGATCCTGTTTCTTGTAATTACAATTTTATTTTATAAACGTTAAATAAAAAGTTGCAAGAAATTAATACATGATGCTCAAATTCTATATCTGCATGCAGATGATTTAATTTCACGCAGAACTTTGATGTAAAAAAAAAAAAAGCAAATTCAAAGTGTCTTTTTTTTCTGCGTAACCTGAAGTATCTCTCCAAAAATGCACATTGTCTTCCGTTGGCATACTCTGGAAGACATGCTAGCAATAGAACACCAAGCCCTATTTCAATGTGCCACATGATGTATAAATGTATCAGAAAGCCCATTACAGCTCATGTTTCAGAACTGGGTGTGACGGAGCAGACCGGACTCTCAGCCTGGAGAGCCATAAACCACACGGCAGTAACTCCACACTCGATTTATTAATGGCTCGGTACACAATGCAATTTGAGAGGTAGACACTTTTTCGGCGCCGGTTTCTCCTCACCCCAGAGCAATAATACGCTCCATAGGTGGACTAGCCCATCATAGCCAATTGTTTCCCTTGTGTGTGCTTCATCTCAGCTGGTCTAAGACCTTTTCAGCCTCATTGAACATCAATGGGCCTCTCCTGATCCCCGCTTACCTTCCATGAGTGTCGACGGCATCAAGCATGGCAAGAACAAAGGCAAGAATTCTGCAGTCTGTGGCCAGTATATTGGAAACACCTACCATCCAAATATACTTGAATATTTGAAATAAGTGTAACAAATATTCCTTACCCAGAACTCATCGTTCGACAGCAGTACCAGACCGAAATGAACAAAATGTTCTGAATGCCAGTTATGTTCCATCATGTAATCAAAGAGTAGACGTTATTTAATTTCAGAGGAAATCCTAATCCAGAAGGTGCCATGTTGTGTAAAGGAAGGTGCTCAGGAATCAATGGCCATTGTTGTTTTGAATATTATGGCAAATGCCAGCATTCAGAGAAGAAACCAATGAGCTCTAAAATGTGGCTGAGCCTCATGTGTTCTTCATGTGAGCCTCATGTGTTCACAGTTGAGTAGAACAGAGCTGCAGATACATGTTCAGCTGGATCCTGTGTGATAAGAGATGAAAGAATGTGTGTTTTATTTCTTGGTTGGCCCTAAGCCCAATGGGCTACTTAAAGAATTAGCTTAACATTTCAGCAACTGAGCTTCTAATTAAAGCAGCGAGGTAAATCCTGCTCCTCAAATATTTTGTTTCCTATTAAAATATTGAAGGTGGTTGTTGTGTGCAGTCAAAACAACTGTCAGGCAGTGTACGCATATGTTGCGGAAAAACACTGACCTGCTCACTTTTAATGTCTTGTTAGAATTGGTTTACACCCTCCATTTCGTAAGCATCAGCAACAAGATCTCTAAAACTACAAATACTTGAGAGTGCACATTCACAATAAACTGGACTGGTCTACACTGATGCCCCCTACAGGAAGGGCCAATACATCTCTATGTTCTGAGGCACCTGAGGTCCTTCAAAACCTGCCGAATCTATGGTGGTGATTGCTATCCTATATGTCATTGCAAGCTGGGGCAGCAGGCTGAGGGTGGCAGATGCAAACAGACTCAACAAACTAATCCGCAAGGCTGGTGATGTTGTGGCTGTGGAGCTGGACTCGCTGATGGCAGTGTCTGAGAGGAGGATGCTGTCTAAGCTGCAGGCCGTTATGGACAATGGCTTCCACCCACTATACGACACAGTGATGAAACCCAGGAGCACATTCGGTACAAGACTCATTCCACCAAAATGCACTACAAAGCGCCATTCCTACCTGTGACCATCAAATTTTGTAACTCCTCCCTCATACGTGCAATACTCAATACCAAATAATATTGTTCATATGTGTAATACCAATAATAATGTAATCCATTTCACTTAATTATGTGTGCAATAATTCAGAGGTGCGATAATTTGTACTGCTTTATACAGTACATTCCATATTTATTATCACAGCCACTGCCACTTTACTGTATTTTTAAGAAGTTAAAATTGTACATATTGCAAATTTCTCTTTTTGTTGTTTTAAATTATTATTAAAGTGTTTATTCTTTTACATATTCCCGCTCCGGGTGACTGTCTGTGAGGAGTTGGTGTGTTCTCCCCGTGTCCGTGTAGGTTTCCTCCGGGTGCTCCGGTTTCCTCCCACAGTCCAAAAACACATGTTGGTAGGTGGATTGGTGACTCCAAAGTGTCCGTAGGTGTGAGTGTGCAAGTGAATCTGTATGTGTGTGAGGGTGTCTTTATTGTCCTGTGAAGGACTGGTGCCCCCTCCAGGGTGTATTCCCCGCCTTGCGGCCAATGATTCCAGGTAGGCTCTGGACCCACCGTGACCCTGAACTGGATAAGGGTTACAGACAATGAATGAATGAATGAATGTTGCAACTGTAATAACTGCAATTTCCCTCTGGGATAAATAAAGTATTTCTGATCCTGAAAAACGAGCACATAAACATTCATTCATTCATTCATTATCTGTAACCCTTATCCAGTTCAGGGTCGCGGTGGGTCCAGAGCCTACCTGGAATCCTTGGGCGCAAGATGGGAATACACCCTGGAGGGGGCGCCAGTCCTTCACAGGGCAACACACACACACTCACGGACACTTTTTAGTCACCAATCCACCTACCAACGTGTATTTTTGGACTGTGGGAGGAAACCGGAGCACCCAGAGGAAACCCACGCGGACACGGGGAGAACACACCAACTGCTCACAGACAGTCACCCGGAGCGGGAATCGAACCCACAACCTCTAGGCCCCTGGAGCTGTGTGACTACGACACTACCAGCTGTGCCACCGTGCCACCCCTAGCACATAAACAATGAAACATAAAATGTATTTTTTATACATTATGATTCACTGTTGTTTGTAGTTGTTTTAAAATTTCTAAATCTGCATTCACACTGCATCTAATCAAGGGATTGTTTGCGCTGCCTCCTTCATTTGAATACTGTTCTGTGGAACATGCAGGAAAAAGTTGAGATTTCTCCAACTTGCAAATTAAAAGCATGTTTTGCTGGCGGTGGCCCATCAGCACAGTGTGAAACACAAACTCTAAACTCAGCATAAGAAAATGGAGGAGACTTTCTGTTTTCCCTGTTCTCTCAACGGATACAAACATGTATTGAAAGAAATGGAACCATTTAGGAATCTAAATATTAATTCACCAGGAACTACATGCACTAGTTCAGAAAAACATTTTATTGCAATCAGGGTGGCACGGTAGTGTTGCAGTCACACAGCTTCATGGACCTGGAGGTTGTAAGTTAAAGTCCCGCTCCGGGTGACTGTCTGTGACGAGTTTGGTGTGTTCTCCCTGTGTCCGCATGGGTTTCCTCCGGGTGACTGTCTGTGAGGAGTTTGGTGTGTTCTCCCTGTGTCTGCGTGGGTTTCCTCCCGGTGAATGTCTGTGAGGAGTTTGGTGTGTTCTCCCTGTGTCCGCGTGGGTTTCCTCTGATTACTGATCCTTTACTTTACTCTCACGGTCTAAAAACACACGCTGGGAGATGGATTGGTGAAACAAAAGTGTCCATAGGTGTGAGTGAATGTGTGTGTGTGTGTGTGTGTGTGTGCTCTGTGAAGGATTGCCGTCCCCTCCAGGGTGTGTTCCCACCTTGCTACCAATGATTCAGGGTAGGCTCCAGACCCACCGCAACCCTGAACTGAATAAGCCGTTACAGACAATAAATGATGAACGTATTCCAATCACATTTGAACATTCAGGAGGAGATAAAACATTGATTGAAGGTAAAAGATATAAAAAAAAAAAGTGTCTCTCTTGCGCACAGCATTTGAATCCAATTCTAAGCACACTTGCTTGGGGCAGACAAACCTGCTTGATTTTTTAAGTGACACACCCCAAAGCAGCCAGCAGATGGTGAAGGAAGCGTTTAACTTCCCCGTTCCTTCGCTGCAGTGCAAATGCAGTATAAGTGAGCTCCCCTACACTGATGTCCCTTATTATTGTTATTTTTTTAATGTACCTAATGACGAATCACAGATGCAGTGCTGTAAACTGTTGTGGGAGATGGTTACACAAGAGAAATTCTGCTGATAATGTTTTGGAGCTTAAATTCAGGCTTAGGGTTAAGGTTCAAGTTAGGTTTAGGGTCAGCATTAATGTTATGTTTGAAGATATGTTGTTGGTTAGAGTCTCTGATTTTTCACACTTTGCAACCATCATAAATGCACATGCACACTCATAAAGGGCAAACTATACTTAATACACATTGTACAAATACTCTGACTTTTTTTTCAGATATTTTCAAATGTGCACGCCAGTCTGAGATTAGATGTGGGTAATTTCCACAAAATATTTATCCATTAAAATTGCTTGTGGTGAATGGATCGAAATCTGATTCCACTGATGCATTTTACAAGAAATAAAACTGTTCTAAGCAGCTTCTGGTTTTGGTTTATTAAGTTCTCTAGCTGTATGGAGAGCCATGAAACAGCTACATTTAAGTAAGTGGTTTGAAGAAGCAGATATGTTTCTACGTTGCTCAACTACATCTCATCATAAGCGTCATAAAAGCATCCCTTAAAGTGTTTAAGAGCTTGGAGAGCAATCTATCCTCAGTGCAGCATGGCTGCCCTTACATCTGTTAGTAATGTTAGACTAGAATCCTAAAAATATATGTTCCAAAATAGCCCTTGGCTTGGATGTATAATTCCAAGACATTTTACCCAGGTTTCTTTCCAAGTGAGATGGACTTTTCAGTTTGCTTCATAGGTACCATCCTACCACACAATGCTACAGAGCTTTTAGCATGAGTTTCCTCTGAAATGGCACTGTTAAAGCTACTATACTGCTAATGCAATGTCCCTGGAGAGCTAAGCATACTTGGAGGAGAACACTAACTGCCAAAGCTGTTCCATTAGGTAACAGTCAGATGTGCTGGCTAAGGATGGAGGCGGAGAAGGGCCCACAAAAACTCATTTTGGCTTTTATATGCTTCTTGTCATTGGGCTGTTGGAGTATTTACTGGGGCCTCAAATTCATTTTCATCTTTTTATTTTTTATTTATTTATTCTATTACATTTCCTTGACTTTGGGGGGAAAGAGGTCATGTGTTTTTTCTCTACAGACTCTCCTAGCCGTCTCACTATCCAGGGCTTTTCATTTTGAGCTCATCCAACTAGCCTTTGTTTGTTTGATACAATATAATGTATGCATCTGTTGACTCAGTGGGGTGTTTTTGTATTATTCGCTCTGACTCTAGGCGATAGAGATACAGTAGCACTCAGACAGGGTACTGCTGAGACTAGAAACTCTGTGCTGTTTATAAACAGGGAGTAAAAAGTTCCAAAATATAACCAGAAGGCTTTCAGTTAAAATGCACATGAGTTTATGTATCTCCAAAACCACAGGGAAACTTGCCAGTTATAAACAACAAGATCTCCAATTAGTACACATATGATGAACAAAAGATCCTATGACATTTCTACCTTATGATTCGATATGATCTGTGCTCATTTTACATCACTAAGGGAGTTTCACTAAATCTGCACAAACCCTCTGTTCTCTACCTGAAAAAGGACTCAAAGAAACGTGTCGTAAACTGCTGTGGGAGAATGTTACGTGTGACTAAAGCCTGCCTCTACTAACCTGTTGCAGTTTTTGAACTATGCTTAAGATTGGGGTTAGGGTGGTCATAGCCACAGAGTAAACAAGTACACAAGTCTGATCATTTCTATGTGTTAAACTGGCCTCACTGTCAGTTTTGCAAGTTGCGTTCTTATTGGCTGTTAGTACATCCACATATATGCACGTCCATGTATCGTTTTGAACTGGCTCTGGTACTGGTCCGACCTGAAAGACTGCCTCCACACATCATGCCAAAATAGCAGACTTGTGATTGGTCCTTTGTGTGTCAGTCAAATTTCTTTTCCAGCAGTAGTAGTTCTGGAGTTCTTGAATAGAGCAGTACTTGGCCACGTTAATTGGCGATAGGTACCACACTCTCCCTAAAGAGTCTGGCAATGCGAGACCAGGGTTAGGGTAAGGGCTAGAGTCAGGTTTAGGCTTAGGGATAGGGCTAGGAGCAGGGCAGATTTAAGGCTAATTTTTCATGTTGGTTATGCATCAAAAATTCATGTGTACATCCATGAAGGAAAGCTGTGTGGTAATGTGCTCATTGGTAGTGAGTGTTGGAAGCTGGACTGTCTGCATTTTCCTGCTCCCTGGGTTTAGTTCATAGCTTTGTAAACCTCCTCCTAATTTTCAGGTGATTCCTACTGGTTCTCAGTGTTTTGAATAAACTGAGTGACTAACGTGGCTGTCTGTCCTTTGTCTGGCTTCAGGAGAATTTGTTTTTCTAAAGATTATAGCTGTATAAGAAACAAAGTTTAGACAATTAGTATATGACATGTCCATGGCAAAATTAAGGCATTTTTTTATACATAAATTATTCTTTTTTTTTGTTAAACGCCGCAAATAATTACAAATGGTGCATGGACATTTAAAGATCAAATAAGTCAGACAATTGGTTTTTAATTCTTATCACACTGAAACCTCCCCACACTTTCTTTTTGCCCAATTTAAAGTGAAGAAGATGTACTTGTTTTAACACTATTAGAAATAAATTATGTTGAGGTTCTCTGTGTGAAATGTCACTCTGGATTATTTACAAATTGTGCTTTCTTTCTTAGCCAAGTTTCACACTCTCACCCTGTCACTCTTACACACTCACAGACACACGACAATGGACCATCCATCAGCGTGTGTGTTTAGATTGTGGGAGAATGCTGAAGCATCTGGAGGAAACCCACACAGACACAGGGAGAACACACCACACTCCTTACAGATAGTGACCTAAAGAATAGATTGAAGCCATAGAACTTACAGCCCAGCACCAATTGCGCACTGTCCAATAGGAGGACAGCTGGGGGACTTTTACTGTTGTACGAACCTGAACTTTGAGTTTAAGTTATCTGGCTAACTGAAAAGTTTTCTTTGAGGAGCACGCTTGGCTGAGTTGCCTTAAATGCACATTAAGCCCTAAATGGCCAGGAGCTACTAAGCTTAGGGTTCAATTATTCACTCCTGTAACTCAATAACTCTTTCCATGGTGAATAATATGCTGTAGGATGTAATAAGTCTGAGTATTTAAGGGGGAATGCAGAGTTGTGCTGTATGAGAGATGATAAAGTGAAGACGGAGAGGATGGAGGGTGTATTTCGGAGGACCCACCACAGTGTTAAGGTAGTGATTTACAGCCGTGCCACGTTTAATAGAAGGGGGCTCAGATTTATAGGAAAGAAAGGGGAGATCCTGACGCTGTTGCGGCTTAACTAATGCTGCCTCAGTTTTTCTCCAGAGATCCATCATTCAGGCCGGCTTATCTGGCTTCCATCTCCAAAGCCCATTAATATGATTCAGAAATTGGCAGCGACAAAGAGCCTAGTTCCTGAGGTACGTGTAATTTAGAGAGATGGATATGAACTTGCTACCTATCCCCATACATTTCATCAATGAGGAATGAAAACCTGTAAAACTCTACAATGAAAAATGTGTAATGTAACTTGTATCAACTTGAACAACAAGATGCAAGCCCATGGATAACGGATGTCTTTCATTTCATGGATGTTGCGAGTGGGGCGTGCTTCGACAAGGTGCCTCCCTGGAGTTGTCACACTCTCTCCAAGGTGTTTGGGACCTCACAGGCATGTGGGGTAAGAAATATAAAAGCCTCGAGGCATCCCGTGGAAAGAGACATCTCCAGGGAAAAGGAGCCTGCTAAACTTTCCCTGTTTCAGGAGCCCCTCATGGAATCAGATAGAGGAGCTTCCAAAAGGCCTGTGGCTGTGACCTTCCCCTGTTCCCATAGTGTTCCCTCCAGAGAACCCTCGTTGGTACTATCACAAAAGAAGAAGAACTTAACCTGAGAACTCAAACTGTTATACTATTTTTTTATGAGACTAGTTTTGAGACTTTTCCCCCACCCATATCCACGCATTCCCTTATATGTGTCTTGTTTAACCTTTATTAACTTTATAAAGAATCTCCAATTTTGTTTTTTTTTTATTATTAATATGTTATATTTTCTGATTATTAGTAATACAGTGGTGTGTGAAATTGGAAAGTGTAGCAAAGTCTCACCTCTCCAGATTTCAGTCAGAGTCAGAACAAACCTCTCCTAATCTCAGTAAGTGGTGACCCAGTTTAAAAGCCGTATATATAATACCTTCCCAGGTGGAGGAGAAAGGAATACCCAGGGGTACTGAAGAGCCGCATTGAGTTTCATAAGGATAACACATGGGAATTTAAGATGCCACTGAAAAAAAAAAAAAAATGAGGACATCAGAGAAAAAAAAAGTTTATTTCATAATTGCTGTCCAAAAACCAAATGGCAAATTTTGATGGCAAAATCATCTCCTTAATTTTTAAAGTCTGTGTACTGAGATTCTTTCCAAAGTAGTAGGAAATAACTGATAGCGGATCATTTCATACTTGGAAAAGCATAGATAATATATTTAAAGATCCGAAATCTGTTTCTGTGTCTATTTCCTTTTCCAGTAATGTTATTCCTCATTATCCACTAGGAACATATTCCAGGACCCACACAGATAACAAAATCCAAAGATTCTCAAAGTCCTTATATAAAATTATGTATGCAAAGTTATTGCATATAACCGACACACATCTTGCCTTACACTTTCACCTGCAGATCACTGGTAATACTTAATACTATGAAAATGCTGTAAAAAGGTGTTATACTGTATTGTTTAGGGAATAAGGACAAAAACAAAGTGTCTGTATATGTTTAGTACAAATGCAGGTAGCAAATTAACCAAACTCATTGGAAAACTTCTGCAACCGCGAATGCTGGGAGATGTGTGAAATGGTGGGAGGCTACAGCAGGGTGGGCTACACCTCTCTTGACTGGCGTGGATTCAGTGTAGTGCTCGTATCACAGTTATTTTTAAAATGTTCAATCTGCAGTTGGTTAAATCTCTGAACATTTGCACACCCACAGGTGAACTGAGTCTGATCTGATTTTTTCAGGGCTGTGCATACATGTAAAATTCGATCTTTTCAAATCAGATTTGAGTCACATTCATATGTGGTTCTAGACCATGTGACCTGAATGTGAACGGTCAGATTGGATTTCATGCATCTTCTTGCCTGTACATATGCACTTACTGCTAACGTCATCTGCCAGCACTCGCATCCACAGGTAGGCTGTGTCACAAATGGCTCCGTGCTTCCTAGATAGTGTACTGCATGGGTGATTACCCTACAGCATCTGCACCAAAATATTGAAGAAAATGTTGGCACAGGGGCTGTGCAGGCGAGAGCTGAATATAAACGTATTTGTGTTCAACGTACTGCGCAGAGTTTGGGTGTCATCAGTGTGTGCATGTGTGCGGTTTCAGGGACAGATTTGTTCACATACATTTATGAATGTGAACCATTAAAATCACTAAGTCCACATGGAACTGATTAATGAGGCTGTGGGAAGGATGTTAGAACTGAAGTGTGGAGGGTACGGCTGAAGAAGTGTGGGTTCACTCAGCAAGGAGCAAGCAGGATTCAAAATAACTCATTCTGTGAGAATTTATTCAAACATAGCACACGTGATAAGAGAAGTATAAATAAAGAAAAGAAAATAAAACAGCGAGTTAGAACTAAACAGACCTAGATTGTCCATACTGCAGTCCCTTCTAGCTTCACTGGCTAATGCAGCCAAATCCCCTTCCTTTTAGGAACTTAGCCCCACCCCTCCCTTAATTGGACTAAACCAACTCTGGCAAAGGGGTAACAAAGTTACTTACAGGAAGATATTTATTCCCTACAATATAACCAATAACTGATATCCCCAGCACATCTTATTCCGGCTTCACTGGTGAGTATTTATCTATGTACATAGTTTGTTAGTATTTTTACTTATTTGCTTTTTCCCTTTCACAGGTTCCCGAATCCAGCTCTTCCCTCCCCCTCTCTATACCTCACGGTGGGCCCTTCAGCTAGCACAAAGAGAGACAGGAAATTTGCCGCCATTCCCCTAGGAACAGGACCTGAAACACAAGGTAAGTAATAATACCGGCATATATTCCTTAATGTATATTCCAGTCTTGGTGATGAGGCCAATTCACTGACCTCATCACAAGGCTTGTAGTGTAAACGTAGCTTTATTGATCTTTAAACATGGTTTACCTGATGATGCTCCACCAGGTCCTATTCTACAGTTTTGGTAAGTTCAGTTTGGAGTCGGTTTAGTTGTTTTTTGATGAACTTCTCCCTCTTAACACAAGCAGATCTCCTGAACAGTGAATTACTTGCCGTTAATTATCATTCTGCCTGGCAATTAAACACAAACACACATGACTAGGTGCAGTAAATGTACACACACCCGGGGGTGGCTTTCATCCACCTCAGAGTCCGGGGAGAAGTTAAGGGGTTAGGTGCCTGGAGGCTAATTGAGACTAAAACCCTGTTCTTTCACTCCCCCAAACCTACTTCTCAAACCTTTAGTCCACAAAATTCCAGACTAAAGCCTGGCACGTCTGCACACTTGTCTACACACTCAGTTAGTGTTTATGTTGGAGACGGTAGGGGACAACAAATAATCACAGACCGTGGAAAGTAAAGCTGAACAGTTTTGATCCCATTTGCCCATCGCTGTAACCCCCCTTCTATTTCTGCAGAGAATAAAAAGCCTTTCAAAACCAACAAGAAATGCTCGAAACTAGTCGCAGCACGTTTTTTCGGTACATGCTTTTGGAATTGCTCTGATTTGTTTGGAAAACAGGTTTGAAAGTGAAGCATTTTGTGCTTAAATTCCTCGAGGTGTTGTTAGAGTGGGTGCACTGCTCCACGGTCCCCTGCGAGAGTACAGCGCAGGTGATTGAATTGAATCTCTCGTCTATTTCACACTTTCCGCACAAGCCAATTGCTGTATTTATCATGTTCAGTAAAGACACAGAGAAATGGAGGAATTCATTGACACTTCATTGTAGCAACAAGTGGCAAAAATAACACAGACTCCAGTCCAGGACCAAGCCTCCGTTACCTAATCCACACACCATTTCTCCCAGGCTTTCATCTGTAATCTAGGGCAGTCACGGGGTGGGGGGTTGAACTCCAGTTTGCTGTGAAACATTTCAGTGAAGGTTTGATGGCATTCAGCCATCAACCCATTATTGAGGTCATGGTACTGATGAATGATTAGCACAAAGATGATGGATGGGTTTAATTGCTCCAGAGAACACAGTTCTACTCAAAGGTCTTACTAGGATGTGGTTCTTTGAACTATTTAGGTGGACCATTATGGCAATTAAATGAATGTGTAACATATACACTGAAGGATCACTGGATTAGAAACACCTACCTTGCATCTACACTTATTTCCCAATTTATCAGCTCCACTGATCACAAAGGAGCACTTTGTGGTTCTACAATTACAGTTTCTCTGGGTACATTCTTACCCCCGTTTCACCCTGTTCTTTAATGATCAGGACCACCACAGATCAGTGTGACACTGACCTGGTGGTGGTGTGTATGTGTGTGTTGTGCTGGTACCAGTGGATTAAACACTGTTCACTCACTGTCCACTCTATTAGACACTCCTACCTCATTGGCCCACTCTGCAGAGCTAGAAATAAAATCAGAAACTGTAGTTCATCTGTTGTTGCAGTTTGTGTTGGTCGTCCTGGTTAATCAGCCAACAGCAGCAACACCAAAAGTAGCCACCAGCTCTGGCACAATCTGTCGTAAGAGTCCTCCTGGCAAGTATCAGGCTCCCGTGGCATTAGGGTGGGTTTCTGGTGTGAGGAGAAGTGCTCTCCCGCTCTCAGCTGAAGTGTAAATGGCAGTGGGCAGAGCCATTCACACACAGCTATTTTCTGCCATGCTCTTCGGGCATCTGAAGGATTTCCTGCTGTAATAAGCCTCTCTCTCTCTCTCTCTCTCTCTCCACGACATGACAGCGTGTCTACATCAAAGAGCTCAGCCGAGAATCCGCGCCACAACAGCCGCCATCAGAAGGGCATTAAGAGGCCACTCCACGAGGGACTGATGTCTTTGAGCCGTTTCTTATATCACACACTGCTAATTCATGCTAATGTTCATAATAATAGGACCACGGCAGTTTTCAGAGCAGAGATAAACACACTTAGGTTAGAAAATACTGACACAAAAACAACTTAATTATGTGGGTGAGAATGTAACAAAAGACATGCCACCACACACACACACACACACACACACACACACACACATATATGCTGTTTATAGGATGGCCCACCATGCAGCTTTCGAAGGGCAGGTCCTCCTTCTTTGGAGCAAGTTTTTTTTTTTTTTTTTTAAAGCTTGTGCACATGTCAGAAAGAACACCTTGTATTTAATTGGTTTAACAGGAATATGTGACATCATAGCTTGCCTACGGTCTACTGCAGAAGTTCTGCCCTTGCCTTGTGTTTCTAGTGAGGAGCATAGCTTGGAAAAATGAGAAGAATCATCTCAAAAAAATAGTGTCAAGGCAGAGTTGTAGATCTGCATTATGGTGTGCACATAGATAAGAACCACAACTCCCACTTCCCTTCTCCCTGTCGACAAACTGAGATTGTATCCTTCTTTCCAGGATAATTTCCATTTTTTGGGTGTGAAGCCATTTCCATTGGTGAAATATATCAAATAAAGACCTGTATTTGTCAAACATGTAAAGTATACTCACATATTACAGGGTACAAAATCCCAAAGTCCAACTTTCATAACATCTAAAGAGCAGCATACAGCTACACCTCCGTCTATTTATTAAAATCAACAACAGCTTTTACCGCGTCAAATATATTTTTGTTAGTTTTCAAAGTAGGAGGCTTTTAACAGACACATTGAACTCGTATGGCACTCACACAGCCGTATTCACCAGGAAAAGCCATCTCAGCCAAACAAACATAGCCCATAAGAGCTCATGGTGACATGTGTGTCAAACAAAGGTCTGGAAAGTTCCCTCCACAGCTTTGTCCTTCACTTTAAATCACCAGGTCCCTAAGTGACATTTACTGAACACCCTGGATGCAGTCACATGACAGTGTGTGAATTTGTGGACCTCATTTACAGGAAGACAGGGTGCTTGGTGAGTGCATTGGTGCTTGGTGAGACCATTATTTTTCTAAAAAGTGTGTTCCAACATTTTTAACAATTTAGATACTTTAGTGACATGTCCTACGTTACATTAATGCGACCCATCCTGATACATTCATTCATTCATTCATTATCTGTAACCGCTTATCCAGTTCAGGGTTGCGGTGGGTCCAGAGCCTACCTGGAATCATTGGGCGCAAGGCGGGAATACACCCTGGAGGGGGCGCCAGTCCTTCACAGGGCAACACACACAGTCCCACATACACACCTACGGACACTTTGGAGTCACCAATCCACCTACCAACGTGTGGTTTTGGACTGTGGGAGGAAACCCGGAGCACCCGGAGGAAACCCACGCGGACACGGGGCATCCTGATACAATTTCAACAAAATGTTGAAATACAAATTACAAAATGGTTCTTGTGATATTTATGTTGCATGAGGATTTTAACCCAAACATAAATACAGAAAATCTGGACAAATTATTTGTTCCATGTAGTTTCTGTGGTCTGTATTATATTTCTCAGAATCTGGCTTTATGGTGGCCATTTGTGCACAGATGTCCCACTGTACATTGAATTATTGCAGCCAAAAACAACACACCTTTTCATCATTTTGTATTAAATTAAGTGCAACTTCTAGAGTTGTCCACCATCTACGTCACAGGCAAGACGCCTATTAGTTTCCCAACACCGTTGGGGGGGGGGACTAACAGTCTTTTAAATCTTATTCCTTCAATTAGTAAGAAATAACATGTTTTCTGACTATCAATAAACACAAGTTAGGAACTCAAATTCCACTGTATTTATTTGTTTGACACTTTCATGTATCTGGTGCCTAGCCTTTAACTTATTAAATTTTAGTCACTGACCTGGTTAGTATCATCACTCCTGTATGGGTCTGTTGTGTGAAAGCAGTCGTGTTAGCCACTATCCCATTCCACCACTAACATGCTTAGAGCTCTTATGACCCCAAAGAGGAGATCTTCAAACATGTCTTGTATTTCAACGTCATGTCAAAGTATTTAGACCTCAGGGCCATACCTTTGACCTGAACGCCGATGCGGAAGTACACATCTGAGGTGCTGAGGTAGCGCTCCACCAGGATGTAGTACCACTGCTCCCAGGACAGCAGAGGCAGCTGCAGCTCACAGGGCACATTATCCCTGCAGTCCACTGCGCTGGAGTTGTGGACCGGAGGAGCCCTGGCCCTCATCTTCAGCACCACCGGACAATTGTCCCCACTCCTGTTCCTGCTGCTGCAGTCCACCAGCTGGACCTTCACCACAGAAATGTAGCTGGGAATGAAGACTCTGGAGAGGAAAGAGGAAAGACTGTTGGTGCATCCAAAAAAACAAAGATATTCCAAATTATTAACCGAGCCGAATTGGACGTCTGGTCAGTGGTGCATCCAACTCTGGCAGTGCCAGACATTTAGTTTGAGTAAAAAAAAAAAAAATAATAATAATCTATTATTTTCACAGTGTCTGTAAAATGAGAATGGATGAGTGTATGACACTGTCCACAGGTTTGAGTGTGTGATGCCCTGTGTCGTGTTTCTGCCTTGCGAGTCCAGACGGGCTCTGGGCCCACAGCAACCCTGAACAGGATGAAGCAGATACAGTACAATGAATGAATGAATGCATGAATGAATGAGGCTACAAGGTTACAGGCTCCAGATGGTTTGTTTACTGTAGTGTAACACTTAAATTCTATAAACTGCTTTAAAGCTGTAGTGGAGAGGACCCAGGCAAATGTGTCCTGTGCTTTTCATTTGGACTCCTTTGGACTTTGTTGCTAAATTATCCATCTTCTTACACTATGGGGTCCACAGCTGACATTTCAAGATCCACAGCAGCCAGACAAAGAGACATTTTGTCTCCAGACTCCAACCAGCAGTGTCCTGTCTAAGACCATGGATGTATTTTATGGTATTTGATCATTTTATGTTTTCAGTGAGGCCATGTTATAGCATTGGTGAGGATTTTTTTTCTTACAGAAAGATGTCATAATACATTTCACATCACCATCACAAAAGTAGCAAACAAGTTATGAAATATATTATTTATCATATTTACTGTGAAGTACAGCTCACAAGGTATGTAGATTAGCACTGTTTGAGAGTTTCTGAATGAACTGGTCCATAGGGTCATTTTAAATCTGTGACACATCCAGACCAATAGGTGTCAACAGAACCGCTGTGTACAAATCTTTAAAGAAAGTTGCTGATTGCTTCTTTAAAAAGGCCTTAAAGAACACATGCAAATGATCTCTCTTCTCTGGCTTCTGTAGACTATACCTCTGTGGTGAAAAACACAGGAGTAGAGTTGGCTCTCAGGCTTTACACACACAAACACCATTTTAAAATCAAACATTCAGCCTTTCAGCTCAACACAGTTTCAGCCCCACATCTATTGTCAAGTTTTCAATACTTGACTCACTCTAACTTCAGAGTGAATGGGCGGAGTTATATTGCCTATGACATCACAAAAATCACAAATTCAAAATGAGCTGTTTTTGTCAATTTATTATTGGTTCATTCATTCATTGTTTGTAAGCATTTGTCCAGTTCTGGGTCGCTGTGGGTCCGGAGCTTACCCAGAATCACTGGGTGCAAGGCAGGAACTCACCCTGGAGGGGGCGCCAGTCCTTCACAGGCCAACACACACACTCACACATGCACTCACACCTATGGACACTTTTGAGTCACCAACGTGTGTTTTTGGACTGTGGGAGGAAACCGGAGCACCCGGAGGAAACCCACGCGGACACAGGAAGAACACACTAAGCTCCTCACAGACAGACACCCGGAGTGGGGCTCAAACCCACAACCTCCAGGTCTCTGGAGCTGTGTGACCGCGACACTACCTGCTGCATCACCGTGCCCCCCACTTTGATATTTAGTATATTTATATTGAGAGGAGTGTATTCTAAATCTTTACCAATGGTAACATACTGTTCAATGTTTAAATACAGAGAAGAGCATTCTGCTTTTTTCTAAAACTGACCAGTGTAGCCCCATGGCACCTTTCATGCCACCTCATGGTTGTGTGATAGTGCATTTTACACAGTGATCGATCTGCGATATGGAGGAGGCTGTTTGGACACTGGCCAATGCCATCCATTCCCATTTATCTATGGATGTCCATGTATAAAACAGTGGGGATGAAGTGTGCTTAATCCTGCTGTGTGTAAACCACTATGCTCAGGCATAGGAACATATTAATTTCACACTTCCAGTACTATCATTATCCAACAGCCAGCAATCTCTGAGCTCTGAAATCTCCATAACCACACTGTATGGTACACTGCAATCATTACAAATCAAATTCAGGTTTAGAATTATACCTCTTGTAACAAAGTATGAATAAGTTTGCCCAGTGTTGGTGGTTTTATACTCCTCTTGCTAACACTTGGCTTTGGGCAAAGTGGACACAAGCTGATGTGGAGCTGCTCCAGAAATTAAGCATTTCATTCCGTGTTTTTCTATAGTGATTTGAATAAACTGTGTGTCCAATTGAACATCTGTCCACATTGATATTTACTGCACCCGGCTAAATATCAGGGGTGTCTGCTAATGTTTGGGCATGCAGTGTATTTCTGGCAGTATCTGTTCCTATCACCAACACTAACGATGATGTCTTCCACATAATTTTGAGGCCCAAAAAACACTGCTTCAGTGGCCAGAGATTTTGTGTTTTCCATAAACATGAAGCAATTACGAAGCCTAATGTGAGTCTCCTCTCCACGTCCTCAGCCATGACACAGTTCCCTCTGTCTCCTCTTTTGTACTTTGGTAATTAAATAACGTGAACAACACATCAGGCACCTAATCAAACAGCGGCAAATTTGTTTACAGCATCCATGAAGAATATCCGTAAACAGGTTCCTCGGAATTGGAATGGTCTCGCTGGAATCCGCCCCAAAAGAAAGAACTGTTCAGGCGTAATGATGTTTCCTTATTTCCCAATTTTCTGCGCCATTATGTTTATTTCACAACTGATTAAATAAGCACAGATTTAGAGTAAAACTTATCCCAATAAAAATGTTATTTAATTGTCCACCGAGCATGTGTGAATCTGACAAGCCTGTAAGGATAAGTAAGTGCAGGCTGTGTGTGCAAGGCTGTTATATTAAGGTTTAATAAAGACTTTTATAAAGAGCTCGACCAATAAAGCGAACATGGACAATGCAGGGATACAATCAGGAGCTGGAAATCTCAGGGAATCACATACTGTAGGTCGATAGAACTGAACATATCATTATATGAAAGGTCATTACGGCCTGCAGGGGGGCTCCCAAGTGGTCAAGAGGTCTCAGCATTGGCCCGATCACCTGGAGATAACGGGTGCAAATCCAGGTGATTCTTCAGCTGCCCAAGGCTGAGGGTCCTAGAGCACACAATTGGATGCATTCTCTGGGTGTGTAGGATGCCCCCTTGCGCATGGTGCTAGCTAGCAGAGTCATCTGTCAGCTGATGTGACAGATCGAGACAGTTTGCTTTCTCTTCCAATGTGTTACATGGTGTTACACAGTGAGAAAAGAAGCTGGCCTGAAGTGCATCGAGGGAAGCATGTTTTCACCTCCACCCTCCCAAGGCTGGTGGCAGGGTGTGGGATCGGGAAGACTCACAGGCAATAAGTGAGACATGAAAATGAGCATATTTTAATAAAAGAGTGGAGAATATATACTGAAAAGGGAGCTTAAATAAACAGTTAAACTGTTTGTAGAGTAATTTCATTGGCATCAAAATATTTTGACTGTTGTTCCAGCCAGCTCATCTTATCAGGGACCACATGGGTGGAACAATGGCTAGCTGTGGTTCAAGAAAGTTATGGGTTGGTAGACTGGAGAGATTCCTACCTGGGGGACAGCCAAATAGCTCTTTACATATGGGTCTCACATGGGGCTCGATGTATAGAGTCAACTTCCTGTAAGACATGTGGGGACAACCCACTACTTCTTTTTGAACTACCACTAACACCACTAATACAGCACGAAGGTTCATGTGTCAGAGGGGAATGCAAACTGCCCAGATATTTAAAATCAGCTGGAAGACCTGCATCCTAGCTAAGAGAGAGATGTCCTAGACACACATTCTTAACATTTTCACAGTAAAATCATCTTAAAATGCACAGAATAAAATATTTTTTTAAATAATCCTATACAAATAAAGTCAGATACAGATTCATGCACAGAAGGGTTTGAATTGTTTGATTATATAAATGTATATTTAAAAAAAGCTCTGCTTGTGTACGTCTGGCCTGTAGTGAGGACAGATACAGCATATGGCGCTAGGGTAATTCTCCCATGACTATTCCACATTGATTCATGTGAAGGTGCCAGAAAGAGAATTTCACACTCTGTTCCATTTCCAAGAATATGTGGAGGACTGTGCTCATTTCATGCCTCTGCATCCTCCAAGCTGTTCTTCTAAGGATGCACTGCTTGCTAATTGAGAAGTGAATTAATATTTGAGAATCACAACAACTGTGGCTCACTCCAGAGCAGAGAGGAAGAGGATGAGGTTAAGTGTGTGTGTGAGTGTGTGTCTGTGTGAGGGATAGAGAGACAGTCTGAGTGGTAGAGACAGACTGCTGTTAGTATGCTGAGCCGTGCAGCAAATGGTAAAGCATCCTAATCAGCCTCGTTGAAGCTACAGCTCTTAAAATAGACATCAGACCAATGTTTGTAGAGAGCACCTGAGGAAAAAAAAAATGAGCCCCTCCACATCATCAAATCGGAACGGAATCAATCCCTCCCAGCTGAGCTCCTGTCTAAGTGTATTTGTGCACTGTGGCTGTGTGTGCCTCTATGTGGACCGGAAACCTCAACCTAAACCCTGCTATATAACACTGTGAGAGCTGTGCTATAAACATGTCAGAGCAAATGTCATGTACTCCCTCTGAGAACAAAGCACTGCAACTCTCCGGTTGTCTTCTGTATTGTATTAAAATGTCAAGAGGAACAGCTGGATACGAACCAGTAATCCGGTCCTGTGGTTTTCAGTTATTAATACATTTCTGAGTAATAAAATTATCCCATAAACATGTGGGCAAGGGGCAGATTGGTTTAATGAATATTACTCTTATGAAGCTATGGCTTTCACCTACAAGGTTTTCTCAGGACAGCATTGATGCGCTGCCTGTGGTTAAGTGCAATAACAAAAAAGTCCACTCACTTGTAGAGAACTGATCTGTTGTGAACTGGGATCATCTGGTCTATGAAGTAGCCAGGATACAGCACTGAAATCCCAATGAGCCTCTGGACTATGAGCTGAGGCTGGAAGAGGTATTGGCATTCTTCATGAAGACCCTGTAAAACAAAGAATCAAGAAATCAGATTAAACACGCTAAACCATGGCTGTAAATTTATAACACAATATTTCAAACTTCAAATGTGATATACATTTGATTTATGTTTTTTTTTTTTAATTAAAGGAAGATTATTTGGGGAACATATACCATATACATTTCAGTAATTGTGAATATTTATCCAGCCAACAAACTTAAATAACACCCAGTTGGTTTTCCTGCAGACTCCCATTGTCAGAATTCATAAAGTATATTGCTGTTGTAATTTCACTGCCTTTCTTACATTACATTCCCATCTAATAATGGAAATGATTAGAATTGTACCTCCGCCTCAACTGAGTATCTCCAATCAGAATTTCAGGCTTGCGGGTATGCCAGAGTGCAAAGGCCAGGTTAAACCATGTAAAAATTCCATGACTATAGATGTGAATTGAGAGAACCAAGAAAAACTTGGCGGCAGAGAAATAAGAGAACAGAGTTAAAACAGTGAAAATGTAATTAGAGGATTATGAGAACTAGGCAAAAAGTCCGAAACCTAGAGTTCATGTACCTTGCTTCTCATTGCTGTGCATCTCTGGGTGGGGTAAACAGGAAGAGACACTGGAACTGGCCTTTCTGAACAGGCTGATTGTACAGGAGAAAAATGGTGCTGTGGTGTCTTAACCTTGTGCTTTATTGAAACTTAATTTCATGTTAAATATATCAAACACTGCTGATAGCATATGCTTTATGTAAAATCACAATGATGGCTGTTTGAAAACTGCATTCTTCCAAGCCGCAGTTTGATATAAAATGATGAATCTCAGCTCAGCATTGAGCAAAATCTAATCGCCAGTGTCACCCTACGCTTGGCTGAAAAATGAGATGATAAAATTACTAAGAAAAGATAGGGTCTCCTGCCGAGACCCAGTTACTGTGGTAACTATAAAGAGTTATCACGGAAGCATCACATTCCATAACTGCCATCCATCACTCTGTTGTGTGACACCTTTGCCTGATTCTGCTTTGGCAGCTCACACCTCGCACTGTGGAAAGAGATCAAACAAAAGACTTGCAGCAACTGACACGTATGATATTTATTGTACAATGACGTGAAGCCAGCTACAAGGACTAGAAATCGTGGGCCATTAAACAAGAGTATGAACGAGAACAAAAATATGTTAATAAGGTGTTATTTTTATCTTGCTAAATCTGTTGTTTAAGCACAGAATCAAGTCCCAGGTTTCATTCCTGCTCTCACTGAAAGCTGCATTGCTTTATGGAGTTTTTTACTGTACATAATGATGGCAATTTGTGTTTCTTTCATTGTTTTAGACACAGCTAATCCCTTTTGCAAACAAGCTGTCCTATCATGGAACCTTGTGGCACACCACACTTTTCCAGATTTACTCCACACTCTGACCTTTAATCCCATGTTTTAGATAATCTTAAAGCTCTGCTTTGCTAGCTATGCCTTGAAGCTAACATACAGCATTCTACATACAGCACCCTGAAGTAATTTTACAGTTTTATAAATGTTTTCTTCTGAGAAATGTGCCTTAAATCCAGCAATCCTACACCTAATCAATACTCTAGATACTGAATGTCCTCAGTTGTGTAACAAGGCTTAGCGCTTGTAAAATCAAACCTCCCCATCCTTTCATGTTTCAAACACATACAGAAAAGGGAACAAGTGTTAACGCTGCCAAGAAACACTTTCAGTTCCCACTCCAGGACTAGCTGCACCAGTCCTGTGACTACAAGAAACAAGATCCGCCACTGATGCTGGGCTTTTGTTGGAGCTAGTGGCGGGAGATCAGTGTGGGCCCAGGATGCTGGGAGATCTATATTAGTTGCATGAGCGGTAAAAGGCACGTTCATTTCGACAGAAGCCAAAGGTGTTGCGGGGCCCAATTAAAGAGCAGATGAGCTCTATAGATTTGCAAGGACAAATTTTCACAGGGAGATTGCAAAGCGGGATGAGGTTGGAAGGAGAAGAGAGAAGGAGGTTGGAGGCGAAGGAAAGAGGGACGGGTGGGGGGTACTGGGGGGGGTGCCTGGGAGCTTGTGTTATTTATTACGGTACACCCTGCCAAATTACAATGCAGCATTTCATCATTCACCCCCTGGCCTCTCTCTCGCAGGTACCCCTGCCCTCAAAGACATTCATCACTGTCGAGCAGCTAGCAACCACCTCCCACTTTCCTCTTGGTTTTCCACCTCCTCCTCCTCCCTCTGTCCTTTTCCTCTTCCACCTTCTTTCTGTCTGTTAGAGCTACCTCCAAGCCAGGCAGTATTTGGTCTCCTTTCCAAGAACGGAAATTCTCCGAAACACAATTACCCAGAATCTCCACTAGCAAGCAATCCAGTGCCCCAGCAGAAAAGAAAGAGCACCTATCTATTTTTCCATTGACTCCCACTGTCACGGTTCAGAGGACAGTTCAATGTACCACAGTTTGTTTTTTTATTTTTTTGTCCTCATCTTTGTTGTTCTAATCTGGCGTACTGTACTTTCCACCTCAGATGACGGGAGAATGTTGGTGGGGTTGATTCTAATATACTCCATACCTTGCGGCGGTCCTGTCAAAGACCTTGCTGCAAATCACCTGCGGTTTCCCGTGGAGGTCACTCAGCCATGTTATTACTGCATAAGGTAGCGAACGAGCAGCTGATTTATCGCCACGCTCCTGTCAACTCCAGCGCTAAAACAATAACGCACAGAGTGTCAGTCCCTGGCAACTCTTGCCAACTACTTCCACAGCTGAAATGCCAATCCACAAAGCAAGAGAAGAAAAAGCTAATTGGCTTGCGGTGCTGTGCAGTTAATTATACGAGGCTTTTCACTGCCTCGGTGGTTATCTCATAATTAGATCTTCATTAATTCTTCAACACAAAAGCATGTCGAATGTATTTTTTAGAAGAAGGGGGGAAAAAGCAAGAGATCAACAAAGGCGATTGTGTTTGTACAGAAAGCGGGAACATGCGCTATTGTTCCCTGCTGTTGTGGAGAACCTGCTTAACAATGGCTGAGTACCTGTTTCTCTGCGATTACACCCCCGCTATTGGCGCTGGGTGTTCACTAGGTCCATTAGCTTCATCATGGGGACTTCAGGTGTTAAACAGGCCCTGAATGATTCATGCGTCTGATTCTTTCAATGACTTTCACCAACTACAGAAATATAGAAAAGTGAAAATGTACTTTGATCATCATTGCACAGCACTGCAACCAAAGTCAGTCTCTACAGTAACCCACACACACTAATGAGTGATTAGGCTGTGTGAACACGCAGGCGCCCAGAGTGGTGCGCAGCCACCTCAGCACCCAGTGAGCAGTTAAAATCAATGTTTGCAATTTTAATAAATAAATAAAAACTTTTTATATATATATAAAACTAGAACCCTTTTTTCTAGCAGTGAAAACAGAATACACTCATCATTCAGAGTCTGTGAGAATCATACCCTGTATAATACATTACCTCTGCTTCACCCATCAAGTATACGACCTCATCTTCCACAATGTAAGAATCCATCTTCTATCTGCCTTATGGATACTGCCTCCAAGAGTATTACAGTGTCATGTTCATACACACAAGCCCATTGTAAAGGCACTTTAGCATATAAGCTCCTTCAACTCATAGCTCCGGTCGCCTTGGCATGCTGGAGGGCGTCCATGCTAATGGTGATGAAACACATTCTCATTTCATTATGGCCTATTTTGTGGATGCGCTTGGCTGGGCAGGTGTCGTTGCCCGGGCCGTTTGTGGAGCCGTGCATTGCTCATTATCTCCCGTGTATTATCAAGGTCTAATTCGCTCTCGGCTTGATTAGCGGCCTCATTCATTTGGCTACTAGCCGTCCAGCAATCACTTATCCTGCCAGGCACCGAACTAAAATAGTCTCACCATGTGGGATCTGTCTACTGGATAATGACTGAGACCTCGTGTCTGGACACACAGAGGACAATTTACTGTCAGCAGGACCACAATTGAGCGAGCTTCCTGTTAGCGCCTTGTTCATTTCCGTATTGCAGCACTGCTAATTGGCATGTCATTGCCAGCAACAACAAAAGCAGGGTGTAATTCGATATTGAATCAAGTGGAGATATTTTGCCACAATCACAGATGCTTCGACTGATACCACGTGTGTACAAGTCTGACCATTATTTAACACCCCTCATTGTTAGTAAGTTCAGCTACTGTAGCATGCAATGGATGCAATGGTATTGGATTGGTCACTATGTTCCAGGATCCATCATCAGCACCTGAGCTTACTAGCTATCATGGCAGTCACTGATAAAACAGCTTATCAATAACCTTAATTTCATAAGAAATAATATATGACCATAGTGCTTTATTTTTTATTTCATTTTACAGAACTTCATGGAAAATTATTTTTATGAGGATGGTCCTCTTCAGCTAAAGCAAAACTCGTCCTTTACAACTGTAACATGTTTTTGCCTTCTTTAAAATTAAGTGAATAGATCCTGGAGGGGATATATTTTACCCATTATCCACAAGTGAACATAAATCTGGTGCCTTAGGGTTAAACACCTAGGTCACTCTTCTCTCTGTCTAAACAGCCCTGTTTAGAATGCCCTGTTTTCTGATGTAGACAGTGTTTTATGGGGCGTGGCCTAATGGTCAAAGGACTAGTCTTGCCGGTTCAATCCCCAAGGCCGGTGGGAACATCCACGGCTGAAGTGCCCATGAGCAAGACACTGAACCCACAGCTGCTCCCTGGGATGACTGTGTTCACAACTCCTAGTGCACTAGTTTACTGCCACAGATGGGTTAAATGTGGGAGATACATTTCGTTGCATGATGTACAATGACAAATAAATGCACATTATAGAAACTTAATTTGCAGGGGGGTCCAGATTTAAGGTAAGGACCAGAACCTTCATAAAATGTATAGCACAGGAATATCAGCTTTGTTTACAAGTTTGTGTAAATTATATACTTACAATGTGATATACAGCATGCCAAAGTAACCTCAGATTTCTAAGCATTATTTGTTTATTTGGGCTCTTTTTAACAGTGTGACAAAGCTCCTTTTAGACAGTTCCCTGTCTCCCACCCTTCCTCTATTACAGAGATGGTTGATTTCTGATGTGCTTCCCACTAAGCAAACAGGAAAAAAATAAAAATTAAAAAATTAAAAAAAGCATCACTCCTTGAATCAAAATGGTGTAACGGCACTGATGGCAGGATAATAAGGATTGGAAGGAATAGCAAAAACCACTGGCACCATTAAATAACAAACTGGAGAAGGAGCTCCATCTGTTGTTTGTGCATGGCTGCATGCATAGAGTACAGGCACAGCTGGTGCTGAAGAAAGCAGACATAGCCACCATGTTTCCCTCTCCCCCACCCAGCAGACCCCTGTCCTCTCACTGGCGTCGTCTCTAAGGCCAGAAATATGTCAGCTAGGCCAGCGGAGCATCTTCAGAAAATCTTGGTTCAATTCTGTGATCAGGCAGCTCAACTGTGTCAAGAAGACAACGACGCTAGAGTGAGACAGAGAGAACGAGGGACAGAAAAGAAACCAATAACTGGCTGAATGAGGAGTCATCCATATGCTGCTGCTTATGTCCCAGCGCTTCATCTCTGCTCTTTTGCTGATGCTGCTTTTTGGAAACAAAGTGATTCAGCTGTCCAGGAAAAGCAAGCTCATAGAGAGTAGCATTTCTCAAATCATCAGATGTACCTGAAATGGGATCTAGTAGGTACCCAAGTGTGGGATCTGAAATGTCTTTGCACAGCTGTATTTACCACACTGTAAAAGTGTATCATTCACGATTATATCGTCATAATTTTTAAAATTATTTTAAAAATCAGCATTGTGATAATCATGATATTCTGACTTGTTTATTTAATGATGTCATGAAGTTACACAATATGGTATAAGTTTTTTGCATTTACGTTGGAAAGTGACTCCAAAAAGAGGGGGGGGGGTGGTTATAGAACATTTGATGTACAATAAACCATGGTGCTATGTAAGAAATTAATGGTTGTGTGGTAGATTTATAACCCTGTGAAGGACTGGCGCCCCCTCCAGGGTGTGTTGCCGCCTTGTGCCCAATGATTCCAGGTAGGCTCCGGACCCACCGCGACCCTGAACTGGATAATCCCTTACAGACAATAAATGAATGAATGAATGAATGAATGGAAGATTTATATGCTACATTATTTTTGTTCATAAAATATCAGTATCTTAGTAAGTTACCGATGCTTACAAATTAAGCATATATTTACAGATTTTTTGTCGCTTCTTCTAAATATTTGAACCTGTTACATCTTTAGTAAAATAAAACTTTTATACATTTTAAATATAATTAATTCAATGTGGTTTATATTTAAATATTTTTGTTGCAATAGTGTGTTCTTGAAATTATTAAAAGTATTTTTCAGTGTGGGGCGGCACGGTGGTGCAGCAGGTAGTGTCGCAGTCACACAGCTCCAGGGACCTGGAAGTTGTGGGTTTGATTCCCGCTCCGGGTGACTGTCTGTGAGGAGTGTGGTGTGTTCTCCCTGTGTCCGGGTGCTCCGGTTTCCTCCCACAGTCCAAAAACACACGTTGGTAGGTGAATTGGTGACTCAAAAGTGTCCGTAGGTGTGAATGTGTGAGTGAATGTGTGTGTTGCCCTGTGCAGGACTGGCGCCCCCTTCAGTGTGTATTCCCCGCCTTGCGCCCAATGATTCCAGGTAGGCCCTAGACCCACCGCGACCCTGAATTGGATAAGCAGTTACAGAGAATGAATGAATGAATGAATTTTTCAGTGTTTTGTCATATTGCTAAGAACATCATTACTGCCAAAATACCCTGAAATATTGTGATATCATTGTAGGGCCATATTGGCCACCCCTAGTGGATAGGATCTTCCAGAAATGTTGACTTGGACATACAGTTTAAAAAACAGATCTTAAATCAGACTTTTCTGTGGATTGTGGGAATGGGGATCTGGATGCCACCAACCTACACACTGTGTAACAAGCCCACCCAGCCAGTTTTTATGTGGTCTGCATATGTCAAAAAACATGGGATAAAATGAGCTGATCTGATTTTTCTCCACTCATGTCTTAGAATTGTTTGAATTGTCCCACCTCCTCCTCAGAGTCACATTGCTGGAAGTATGTTTATGTGAGAGCACAATGACAAGGTTAAAGAGGAAAACCAACACAAGTAGCTCAGAGAAATAAAAGCACTGATAAAATATGGAGAAAATGACAATGGAGAAAAAAGAGAACTGAGCAAAAACAGCTAAACACCAGAGCTTCTGCTCCTTGCTCCAACCTGCTGTGCTCTCAGACTGGTATAAACAGTGGCTCACTCTCATTTAAAGCAACAGGTTGCTTTGAACAGGGATGTTTGGGGAATGTGCTGCTGTGGTGTGTGATCCTTGTCGTATTTTGACCAAAGCAGGTGACAGACCATTCATTATGACCCCAGAACTCACTTGTAGAAAACGTAGAGAAAATGTTTTATTTATGAAACTGTACTTAACTTTAGATTTTTAACATTGAAAAAGTAATTAACCATGGGGTATCTTTTTTCTAGAAAAAAAAAACAGTTGAGATGGCCATACAAATGTCCATTTTTCTACATCACTGTTTGACTAAACACTAAAATCCACACAAACTCTGCATCTATAAAATCTCCAAGCTACAGCACAAATCACATTTATTTTTATCCGACTCACAACGGCAACTCAGTAGTCAACAAAAGAAGCCAGCGAGAGCTGGACAGAGCAACAAGGAATGAAAAACTCTACTGATCTGTCCCTGATCTGATGTTACCGATGCAACATCACAGACAAAATTTTGGATGGAAAACTTAACAGGCCCCAGGGACCAAACAGTGAATGCAGCAGTGTACAGTCAAGTAGAGTAGGTACCATGCAGTGGCAAAGTGCCATTATATATGTCTAGAGGCCTTCTGGAACCCCAAAGGAAAATCCTGCTCAATGCATCCAGCATTCAAACCAAAGTTCTGCTTTTGTCTAATCTACAATGTCATTATTGGAGCAACCAACTCTATTCATCCATGCATTATGTCTCCCCACCTCCATCAGAGTCACATCAATGTAGTAATGACCTGGCTGACAGTCGCAATCTCCAAGGCCTACTGCAGTTCCACTTGCCAGAATGAGAAATCTGGGGCTTCTCACTTTGCTACTTTGTTGGTTGCCTGTTTTATTTATTTATTTATTTATTTTTTGGGGGAAGCTCTGACTGCATTAGCCTAAGTGCCACCTTATTAAATTTTATTGCCCTGCAACCTGGGTCCTGTAATGGTGATGCTTTCCCTGCTGCCTCCTCTTCGCAAAAACACTATTAGAGCATGCTCTGAACCAGCCAAGGCTCGAGGGACGCAAGGGCTTAGACCAGACTTTGCACGCTGATCAAACACCATCTCTGCTTCATCAAATCCTGTCTCTTTTCCACTGAACCTATCACCTGTGAAAAGACTTTGACTTTGCCCCCTATAATTCGTTACCAACTCCCTTGGATATATGAGGAGCACACTGTTTGTTCTATTGTGTTTCCTATCACTGTGTTAAAGAAGCGCAATGCTGCTTTTAATGCTGGATGCAGTCTTTTTTTTTAGTTTTGTTTCAGAGTTTCTTGCCTGTGCATGGCACAGTAGAATTGAAGACACTAGCACTGCCACACAGCTCTGGGGTTCAGTTCCCTCCTATGGTGGAGGAGTTTAGTGTGTCCTTAAAGTGTCTGTGTGTGTTTTCTTTGCATAGATTGGTTTCCTTCCACAATCCAAAGTAGGTAGACTGACTCGCTTTGAGAAACTCCATCTGGTATGAGTGTGTGAATGTGCGATGCCTTATGATGGACTGATGCCCTGCACAGGGTGTGTTCCTGCCTTACAGTCAGTGATTCTGGGTAAGCTCCAGAGTCAACGTAACTCTGATCAGAAGGAAGTGGTTACAGAAAATGAATGTTCCCTGCTGGTCTTGCATTATCATTGCCTTGTGCTTGCCTGCTCTGACTATATTTTTTCAGATTTGCTTCCTATCTTGCTTTCCTTATGTTCAGCTTAGACCTATGCTCTTCTAACCTCTGAGTGTAATCCTGAACATAGGCTTGATATAAACTTTGGGTTGTAAAGGTATAGATCCTCATATTAGATCAACAAAAAGGGCAGAAATAGTTAATTTGTTTGGAATCCATTTGGAGTTAATAATGCCTCTACTTTGGGCACAAGTAGCAGGGCAAAATTCAGCATCTCAGTAGCAGCTAATTAAGAAACAAATCGACACTAAACTGACAGTTTCCCTTCTTTTGTATGGCATCTGCCCAAAAACAACGGACGCTCTGGGTTGAAATCATATCTCTACGCTGCTGACAGCTCCCAATTAGCCACTGATTCAGACTCAGAGTCTGGTTCGCAGGAGACAAACTGTCAGTCCACAGAGCTTGTGGTCGCTGCTAAATTCCCACAGCGGCTCTAGCCTAAAGAGACGGCTAGCTTATCCATGCTGCCGCAATTTCCTTCGTTTCAACCCCCACCGTTTTCTCGCCCTCCCACCTCCCTGACCATCCACAGCCATCTGCTCGTGTGACCGTCTGCCTGCCGAGCTGCCCCTTGATTAGCCGCCCAGAGACTCGCATGGAGCTCATCAGCAGAAACTAGCACTCTCTCGTGCTGCTGTAATGATTCACCTCCGTGCACCATTGTACCCTGCATCAGTGCAGCTGCCACAGTGCAAGCTGTTGTTTGTCACAGAGTTACTCGAGCAACACTGGCCAGGGAGGGACAGATTTACCACAATAACACGCCGGATATTTCCTCGAGTATATTCTATTAACCTCTTAAACTGCAAGGGCTTGTATGCAGCCCTACTGTCCGTAGACGCCTGTTATAATTAGAGAATTTCAATACTTTAAGGCACACACATTCAATTATAAGTTCTAACAGCTTTAACAATCTTCATGCTCAGTGCCAACCAATGAATAGAGCCCCCAACACTGGACAGTAGATCACACCATTCCCTGTAGTGATGGAGCTCCATCTGATACCTTCTACTTCTGTACCATTTTCTATATTCACTGTAGATTTTATGGTGCATTGATTGCATACATCTTGTTCATGTGTGTCTATTAGGTGCACAATAATGTTTTAAAGTTTTTTTTATATAATATAAATCGTTCATGAATTCAAATTCTCTTGTTTTTTGTAATTTTATGGTAACCATTGCGTAGTATTAAAAATGTTATGTATTAATATGTTATGTTTACTTTCACTAACATCAAAATCACCATCTTTAAATCATCAAAACTGAAACAAGAACAGAACAAATCGATGCATATGCTTTGTCCGGCACTTCTTCTTTGACAGCACTCATAATGAATGCAGTGAAGAAAAAATTCCATCTTGCTTGCCATTTTCCAACTATTTAATTTTAAATTTATATTTTGTTGAATATAATAAGAATGGTCATTTTTATGCTACAAAACAGTTAGTAAAAAATGACAAAATGCAGGAGAATTTTGAATTACAATTACAAAAATATACTGTACAGTTAATAAATAGCTAGATTTTAAAACCACTACTGTACTTCTAAAGGGGTCTGAATTCTAATCCTTTTCCATAAGTGAACCGTTCTAGAACAGTGTGTTTAAAATGAGAGCTTTGTTCTACCCTGTTTAAAAAGCCCTGTTAAGAATGATCAATCTCAACACCTATTCCTTTAAATCAGAATGATCCACAGCTCAGTTTAGTGCGAGAACCCAGGACTGAAGAATGAGGTGCCAGGGCTCTTCTTTTTCATTCTCATTTTCTCCACATTTCATTAGTGCTTTTATTTCTCTGAACGTGTGTTTGTTCTGCTCAATTTAACTATGCCTATGCTCTCACGTGTAAACATGGATCTAGAGCTTTGATTGGAGAGTCTCAGAGGAGTCTGCACTTTACTAATGATGGATCACAAAGTTAGACCTCGTTGTTTTGCACTATGTTCTCATATTAAAGCAGCCCGCAAAAATGGCTGGAGGTCATGTTTCACGGTGTATGTGTTGTTGGATCGCCCAATAAGAGTACCTGAACTCACTAAAATTTCAGGGGCTGATTGCTATCATATACTCACAGCAATATTCCAACACCTAGTCTAAAGCCCTGCCCCTCAAATTCTTAAAAAGTAAAACACTGTCTAAAGGTCCAAAGGTTTAAAGTGATCAGTGGTTCTGTGTGCTCAAGTGTATTTAGACTGTAGGGCACTGAGTTATTAAGAGCCAGGATTAATTACACTTTGTAATATCAAACTTGTTTGGTCAGATAGCATACACACTGACTCTCAAGCTGTCCAACTGTTCCTGAGACATCTGCTGCAGTGCTTTCTAATCTTAACTACACTGACCAAGTACAGCCAAAGGACACTTTGTCCTTACAGTGGAGGTCTGTACCACTGCTAAAACTCTGATATTCACTACAGGGAAAAAGTTCAGACACTCCAAACCCTTCAAGTCCATGTTGCTGTAGTGCAGTGCTTGATAAATAAAAGATTCACTTTTACAGCAAGGCTCTGTGCTTGTGTCCACACTAATTAACCATTCCAGCAATTCCTGCTAGGAGTCGATTGTCTGGTGTGGTCACTCCTCAGGTCCAGTGGAAATTCTAGTGTGCCCCATAGCCACTTATAATTGGTCTCTGGTAGGAAGAGCTCAGAGAGAAGCAGCCTTCACAGCCACAGAGCACACCAGGAAGAGAATACTGTTGATAATCCAGCCATCCCTCCGACTGCAACCCTACAGTTAATTAAAGGGAAAAGCTGAAGCCTGGCTAGGAGCGGGAGAAGTCATGCAGAAGGACATTGCTTGATAAAGTGACTTTGTGGAGCGGTGGCAGCACAGTGGCATACCTCAAGGGCATATACTTGGGTCTAAAGATTCTAGTTAGCATGGATGAAGTGTATTCTAACTTCTGATTTACAGAATAAATGACATTGGTACATGGGCAACTCACTCAGGTTGCAAGGATAAAGATGCTGTGATTATAGCTTTCTATACAAAATTCAACAGAGTGAAAATCTACAGTTGAGATAGCACCGGCCCTAGCACTGGGCTTAAAGCTGTAGAATATACTGGCAGGAAATCAGAATGAACAAGGTCTATAGTAGTCCTTTCGTTTACATAAACATTCATAGCTGATGTGCCCTTGAGCAAGGCACCTAACGCCTGACACACTAAGGCTATGTTCACGTTACCAGACTAAAGTTACTTAAAGAAACACATTAGATTTGCATTTTTCTGCATAATTAATTTATAGCTCTGTGCTGGAATCAGTGGGGAGGGGGAGGAAGGGGTGGTGGCAACAGAAGCTCTCTTCTCCCAATTACATTTATCAATGTGATTGCACATGCCGTTTCAGGGACTGATTTGTTCACATTTCACACAGAAACAGGTCCCTTACTTGTATGAATGTCAAGATCGCCAAATCTGGAATCGGATTTGATTAATGAGACTTGTAATATGAACCTAGCTTTTGGTGGCTACCTGTTACTCCAGGGCTCTGTGTGTGACCTAAACACTCATGAGGTTTAAAAATATTAACTCCCTGAAATATGTAATTACCTGTGAAGGCAAATAATTACTGTCTCCCATGGCCAGTATCCACAAGAGATTAGTTCAACAAAATGCTGGAGTATTCTTTTAAGAGTCTCCAAAAAAGACTTCCACCCTATTGCTTTCATCCAAAACCCCAGTTTTGGCTGCGCACACAGTATAGGCAATTACCCAGACATAATAGATGACTTGAGCTAAATGGCTGGTGATCAAACCAGTGAAGTGTGAACTTTTTTTCTAGGGGAACAAAAAAAAATCTTATACGTACATAATATTGGTGCCCACATAAATCTCATTCCTGAAAGGGATGTGCTTTATGCCTGCATTAATATGCACAGACTCTGCTCATTCCCCCAACCACAGAACATTTTTAATTGGCTACTTACCGCAGATTGGCCTCTGCTTGTACCGCTCACACATGGCAAACGTCTACTTTTTTTTTTTTCTCAGCTGTTGATAGCCACATATGCTTTGATTTTGCAGCTGTGTTTTAATGATCTCACATGAACATTAGAGTTTCAAGGAATCGTACTTAATTATATTATCTATATGATTCACATTTCTGAACTTCCATGTGAAACTGGAATGTTTCGAACTGTGATAAACATCAGCTTAAAGCAACTCTACTTAATATTTTACTTCAAATTTATTTTGAAGCTTCACTGACTTGTAATAGGGAGAACAGAGTCTCTGATATTGCTACTCCTGTCTCAGCAGTGCAGAAACTGTACTATGGAACTTTGAGGTGGACAGGAAATAATCCCATGCCCCTGATTTCAGGACAGTTCTGTATAGGCAAAGTACACTCTCCGACTTTAAAGGGAGCAAAATACAATTTTATTTTACCGAATGTTGCTTTAAGCTCTGTTTGAATTGTGCTGAGTGATTATCTCAGATGGGTCATTTTTGCCCAACACATAAGAAGTTCAACTGCTCCACAATCCAGTGCTGGGTAGATTTACACCTCTCACCCACACTTGGCACTTAGCATGGTGACCTCACAACTCAAGATCTGTTGAGATGATGACCCCAGATTTTCATGACATTTCTACATTATGATTTTTTATGGTTTCTTGTAGGAATCACAAAAATGTGCCTGAAAAACTGTTGTGGGAAAACGTTACACAGAAGGATGGCATAGAAGTATGCATAAGGTTAGGATTAGGGTTAGGCACAGGGATTAGTTTTAAGGTTAGGGGCAGGGTTAAGTCTTCACACTGTAGTACGTCAAAGAGAATAATATATTGTGTACACAATGTTTTACACACACTCCTAATATTAAATGTACAAATTCATATTAAGACCAGGCTTGGTATTACTCAACCAAGAAGCAAGACTGGACTTTAAACCCACTGTTGTACCTTTAAAAGTACATTTGCACTGTTTGTACCTTTATGAATAACAATGTACCTCTACTGTACCTGTTTTTCTTAGAGTTTGGGACTAATGTGGCCCTGTGAATTTCTGAGACATTTTCATTTCCTGGATGGAGAGATGATTTAACTGATGATTGTGTAGGACAAGTAACAGAAGTAACAGAAAACCCTTTTATAAACACAAAATACACAACAGAAGTCAATGGGCAGAAGCTTAAGTTGTTTCAAATGACTGGGATTTCTGTTCTTGCTCTAAGTATTAGGTGTACACATGTTTAAAAGTGTTTGTGTGACATATAATTGTAATTTAAAATTCAATTGTTCTACCTTTGGTCATTTTATGGCAATTGCTATGTTTTATTAAAAATAATAATATGCCTAAAAGAAGTACACCTTATAGAAGTAAGCTTCAGCATTTCTGTACAGATTAGGTTTTAAAAAAGGTTGTAGGATTGGCTCATATTTCAGTTTGTCCGTGATGTACATCATGTAATCCCTGCTATCTGTTGATTGCTGTCAGACCATTATTCCATTGTAGCAATTTAACCCCCATATTTCACAGCCTTTTTCAGCGCAGTAAAAAAATGTTGACTCAACAAACAACGAAAAGTGCATTTGGTTGAAAATGTTTATGTGCCGCAATGAAATTAGTCCTATATCCATTAGAGGGGGGATAATGGTGGTCCTAAGTGCAAATCACTTGCTAATTTACGTGAGATTATATGTAGAATATTAACGCATGAATCCAGGTCTGAGTCTCAAGAACATGACTCTTTTAAACGCTTTCAATTTACTGCTTTTCTCTCTCTCTCTCTCTCTCTCTCTCTCTCTCTCTCTCTCTCTCTCTCTCTCTCTCTCTCTCTCTCTCTCTCTCTCTCTCTCTCTCTCTCTCTCTCTCTCTCTCTCTCTCTCGTCATTTCAATTTCCCCTGAGGGGAACAATAGGAACAGAGTGGTCCAGCCTGCTGTACGTTTGTGTTGACTTGCAGAAAGCCATTACGAGGCCCTAATTTAGCAACTGCTGACACGTTATAATTTAAGCATATCCCATGATGCATGATTGACCCAGACTGTAACCCCAATAATTGTGTTCTTTCAAGAAGTAAATGCATTTTATTGGCTGTTTTTCTCCAGAGGAAATAGAAAGGGGACTGCTATGATTCTGGAACATGGACGAATGCATCTGAAGTTCATCAGTAAGAAAAAGCTGGTGGCTGTTTTAAATTACTTATTTTATCCAATCAGATGCTTCCATTTTATCATGCATGGACATGCAGTACTCAGTTAATTAAGGTGCAAATTATATGCACACAAGAGGGATGCCAAGAGTTTTTCAAAAGTTTTGGTTAAATTAAAAGTTAAGACGTAAAAACCATAGCTAAAGAGGTGTGTCCTAAAGTTACGGTGCATTAGAAACGTACCATCTCAGAAAATTTTGTAATGGTACTCATGGGGACCAGGTGTCCAATACTTCAGACATCTGGTTCCATTCCCTAACACTGAACACTATTAAGACTCTGTATGGTTCTGTTATACAAATTTTTTATACAATAAGTGCTTTCTACATGGAGAGCTCTGAATTTACTTTAAATCATAATAACTAAATGATGCCGAACCTTGGAAAAGTTGGTGGAATTCACTTTGATAATGAATTTGTCTGTATCCCAATGCCTGAGCGCAGTGTCAGGGACTATGTACTGAATAAATGGCATTGTCCTTCAGAGCAGACATTAAACCGAGACCCTGACTCTCTTAGGTCATAAAAGATCCAGGGAAAAAGAATTGGGTGTGATCCTGACTTCCTGCTAAAGCTTCCACTGTGGTCACTTTTTTATAAAGTACTTTCAGGGTTTTGAAACACTCCATATATGTGTAAATATCATCCTCATGTTCCTGTTTTCTTCTACTTAGCGTCGTACATGTGTAAAACTTTCAGCAGCTACACTTGCTGTCCACTTGTTCTAGATTTAAAAGAGTAATAATTCATATTTTATGAAACAATGATTTTCTTATCAAAACAACACCAATGTCTGTGTTTTGAGCAGGTGTACCCAAACTTTTATGGAGGACCCTTTTGCAAATGACACATTAGACTGAATTCAGTGAAGTACATTTGACTCTGACAGGCCAGTCTCACCTTGACTGAGATTTTCCCTTCGTCCTTTGGCAGGTGTGCGGCCAGGAACCAATCTCCAGGGAGTGGGCTGGTGACATTGAACACTCCGGTGGTCCGGTTGGGCAACGTCCACGTCAGAGTGACAGCGAATGACCCTGGGATGATGGTGTCCCGTGGGAAGTGTGTGTTGAGAGGGTTGATCACGGGTGGAGCACCTGACCTGAAATATCTGCCAAAGAGAAACACAGATACTGTTTTAACATCACGGTGGGCAAGTGCTTCACCCACCATGCTGACAATGGACTAGGACTGTAACGAAACAGCTATTATACTGACACCTTGTGGTTAAAAGGTGTCAGAGATTCTGTAGTACAACGATTTTAAAGTGGAGGACCCACTCTATGGAGGATAAATTGGTTCATTCAGATACTACAATGCAATTAGACTCCTCATCTGAGCTGGACTTGAAAAAAAATCATCACCTTTGTATTCTTCCTTTAAATAATAAACAACCAAATTGCTGAGTGAAACTGTCCATAAGAGACTGGGTGAATGTTTGAATTTGTCCACAGGTGTGTGAATGATTGTGTGAATGCATGATGCCCTGCGAGGGACTGGTGCCCTGTGCCCTGCGCAGGGTCGGTTCCTGCCTTGAGCCTCATCACACCACAGGGGGCACTTGACCAACTTGATCAAGATGAAACGTTTACAGAAAATGAATGAATGAAATATGTTAATATTTATCGGGGTCCCTTGCATGAGTTTGGAACTTCAGCTTGTATTTCATAGTGTCTCCCTCCTACTGAACTCCACTGTGTAATTCTGCCTGTGGTTATTCATCTCAGTGGTGGCTCTGTCTTTGGCGGAGGATGATTGATTAATATCACTGGCCTGAAAAGGGAGCTGAAGAGTCTGATTGATATCAAAGAGCTATATCTGACAGCAGATGGATGGAGAGATTTGGAGGAGCCTCTTATCTATTCTTTTCTAATGTTGTTGGTCTGTTTTTCGTTTCTCAGACGAGAAAGTTACTTAAAAGAGCTCCATGCCACACTTGTGTGGTTTTATTTTTTTAAAAACTGCCAGCATTCATTTACAGATAAATATTTTCCAAACTCTCTATCACATTGAATTGAATCTTCTTATAACTGAGTCTTTAAGACTTCTGTACAGCCCCAGAAATGGAAGAAAACTAACAAAAACTGCAGCACCAATAGAGCTACTGTCTCTGACCTTACATTTACAAGGTTTACCAACAAGATGTGTGTGTCTAACGGAGTGGACAGTTAGTAGGAACCACTGCTTAAAAATGACAGCATCACTGCTGTGTCTGATCCACTCGTACCTGCGCAATACACACTACACTGTAAAAAAATTGTTGTAAACTTTACAGTAAAATACTGGCAGCAGAGTTCCCAAGCATTTACCGTATTTTTACAGGAACACTACTGTATTTCAAATTTACAGCATATTACTGTAATTGAGTAATACAATAATTTACTGTAAATACTGTGATTTACAATAAAATACTGTAGCAGACGTGCTGTAAATTTACAGCAGTTTTTTTACAGTGTAACACATCACCACGTCAGTGTCACTGTAGCACTGAGAATGCTCCAACATCCAAATAATACCTCAGTAGTGGTCCTGACTACTGAAGAACAGGGTGAAACGGTGGGGGGAGTGTAATTATGCAGAGGAACCGATGGACTACAGTGTGTAATTGTAGAACTACAAAGTGCTGCTTTATGGTTGGTGGAGCTGATAAAATGTGCAATAAGTGCAAACAGAAGAAGGTAATGTAATCGCTGATTGGTGCATATGTAAATGTGTTTCCATGACATCACACAAACATTGAAATTAAAACCACCAATCTTTGGATCTAAGATACCTTTATGGGTTCTGAAACATTAACAGTGTTTACACACCATAACAAAATATTACATTAAAAAAAGGGCCTAGCTTCACAAAGACATTTTAAACCAATATAAAAATGTGGTGAGAGCTGAGTTTAGAGGAATCCATGGCCCCGTGCGCTGAAGTCACGGCTCTGCTTTTCTCATTAATGTCGTCAGATATCAAACAAGCCATAAACACAATACAATTAGTTGCATACCAGTGAGTAAGACAGTGTTATTGTGAGGCTGTGAGAGAGAGAGAGAGAGAGAGAGAGAGAGAGAGAGAGAGAGAGAGAGAGAGAGAGAGAAAGAGAGAGAGAGAGATACACAGTGAGACAGAATTGGTTTCACCAAGTGTGTTACATATACCAGGTTTTTTGTCTTGGTGCATGCACACATGTATTAGATTTAAAAGGCTAAACAGACCAGTCAAACTCACAGTCGAGAGAAAGTAGCGCAATCTAAGGAAAGAATCACATTAGGAATAAAGTCAGATAATAGAATAAATCTAGAGAATCAATGGCCCTTTGTCATGAGAGGGGAGAGCAAAGAGAAAGAAATATAAAGAGAAGATATACACTAACCTGAAGAGGATGTAAACACAAGTAAACAAGTCAAACATAATCAACAATGCACACAATTAAAGAATGAACAATGAGACTAACTACACAGGACTAAAAACAAACATTACAAAATCTAAAAATAATAGAGATTATAATAATAATATAGTGATTATTATATAAATATAATAATAAATAATAATAATAATAATAAATATAATAAAATAATAGAGTGCAAAATCTAATGCGATGAAAATTATAAATTGAAACAATTCATCTTCTCAATAAGTGTTGTGCTTGTATAAAATCATATATGATTACAATAAACACAGCAAAAGTAATAAGAGTATTAAATATAGCTTTTTACGTCTCATTATCTGGCATCTTAAACTTTCACAAAGCATCGTAGCCTATGAAAACACTGAAGAAAACCAATATGAAAACATAGACAGGAAAAAGCCAAGAAAGCCAAGAACCACAAAGGAACAGAGTCTAGTGCTGGGCGATAGAACAATATTGATATGTTCTGTGATAAATTATTTGCTCGATAAAGATGATAAGCTTTGTGTAACAGAGCTCAATAAACATTCGTTTCTATTCCCGCTTAGCACAGCCAGCTGCATGCTAACAGGCCCGTATACTCCTGCTATTACGGTACATGAACAGGAGACCGCATGAACGTGAGAACATAAAGAAGACTATTCATTCATTATCTGTAACCGCTTATCCAGTTCAGGGTCGCGGTGGGTCCAGAGCCTGGGATCATTGGGCGCAAGGCAGGAATAAACCCTGGGGGGGCACCAGTCCTTCACAGGGCAACACCCACACACTCACACCTACGGACACTTTTGAGTTGCCAATTCACCTACCAATGTGTGTTTTTGGACTGTGGGAGGAAACCGGAGCAAACCCACACGGACACAGGGAGAACATACATCTCCTCACAGACAGTCACCCGGAGTGGGAAACGAACCCACAACCTCCAGGTCCCTGAAACAATGTGACTGCGACACTACCTTCTGCACCACCGTGCTGCCCATAAACAAGACTATAATACGTCTAATTCAAGTGCTTGTGCGTATTTTTCTTATGATGACTCCCTGTCTGAACACAAGCGCAGGGAGAACCTGTTGGGTTTTTCTTCACTCAAGGTGTATTTTCCTCCCAGGAAATGTTTTTCCGTTTGTGAGAGCACTATTCCTCACACAAAATTATTTTCTCTGTTGGTAAATTTAGAATTGGACCCAATGGCACAGGTCAGGATGCTTCTCTTAAATAAATACTCCCAAGAGCGGAACTTTTCCCTCCATGAACTCAGTGATTCTGGGTCGGCTCTGGACCCACAGTGACCCTGAACTGGATAAACAGTTAAAGGCAATTAATGAATAATCGTGCAAAACTGAAAACATTCTAGATTTCCCACCGTTAAAAGCCGTCCACTGTTCTAAGCCTCTAATGGGTTAAGTGTAATATGTTTACAGCTCAGCACTCGGGAATTTATATTTATTTATTAATTCATTACTTTAAACTCTTATTAATTTTTTACTCATTCTTCTCCTTAAAACACTTGAAGGGGTAATGCTCTAAGAATGTTTTCATGACACAAGACATTCATTCATTCATTGTCTGTAACCCTTATCCAGTTCAGGGTCGCGGTGGGTCTAGGGCCTACCTGGAATCATTGGGCGCAAGGCGGGAATACACCCTGGAGGGGGCGCAAGTCCTTCACAGGGCAACACACACACACACTCACGGACACTTTTGAGTCACCAATCCACCTGCAACGTGTGTTTTTGGACTGTGGGAGGAAACCGGAGCACCCGGAGGAAACCCACGCAGACACAGGGAGAACACCCCACTCCTCACAGACAGTCACCCGGAGCGGGAATTGAACCCACAACCTCCAGGCCCTTGGAGCTTTGTGACTGCGACACTAACCTGCTGCGCACAAGACATAGATATCATTATTTTTTCTGGTAAGTTATTGTTTCAGTGAAATCTTTCCTTGTGAATTGGAGTAATGTGCACACTGTGCATTAACATGAACATTTGGTGTATTTACTTTACAAGTTTAGAAGGATGTCCTTTGTCCGCTGTGACATAATGTTAATATTACGCTAAATATCGAGATGTACAGAGAATATAGAAAATTTTATCATGATAACATTTTTGGCCATATAGCCCAGCTCTAACTGAGCCAGAGAGTAGAGTAATACAGACATCAGGCAAAGACACAGACTGAAGGACACAGGAAAACAAACCATGAACTAACATGGAGCTGGCCAGACACACAGAGACAAGGGACAGGCCTTATACATTATAACAAACAAAGAACACCTGTGTGAGTCACATGAGAGGAAGTGGGTGTGTCTCAGGAGAGGGGAGAGGAAGAGACAAGGAAAACATACAAAATGTGGAAAGGAAGCCTTAATTCATCAAAGATGTGTAAAGACGAGTTCAGATTTATTCTTTTACGCATTCATTCATACATGTATGATACATCAGCTTCAGTTTGTGAAATCATGTCAGCCACCCAGGCCTCGTTTACCTACCATCTTCATGAAGCAGACCCTAATTCATGTAGTTGATACAGAAGTGAGCCAATGGATAAAAAGGCTCTGTTCTCTTTTTGATCAAACATTATAGTGTTAAAATAACAATGAGTAGAAAAGTGATTGATCTCAGATGGATTTGATGATTTATATCATGTGTGTTATCAGTTTATAAAATAAAAGCATGGTGGATAATGGTTTTAAAAGCTAAACATGGAAGTGGTACAGTAAAAATAACCATATCATTTTTATATTGAATCGCTATGTGAACAGATTATTAGAGCTATTTACTTTTTTTTGCTATTATTATTATCATTATTATTATTATTATTAGAAGTAGTAAAATACTTTTAATTATTTGCAGTTTTTTAATTAAAAATGATGTAATTGCAAATCAAGTGTTTTTAAGACAGTTATACACTCATATCTATAAACTTGTATTGGATATGAATTTGATTGTAGTGATACACCAAAGCTGAAACAAGTGGTTAAAGTTGTATGTGCTCACTTTACAATGAATGAGGACCACTGCGAAAGAGCCAAGATTGCATTTTTGACCAGAAGATACACAATAAAATCTCTTACTTACAGTATATTACAGAATTATATGAACTTTACACAGTTGTGTATTAAGTTAATGAGAGCTGACCCACAATAAGAGAGTTCAGTGAGGTTCAGTTAATGTGCACAGTGTCCACTGCAGTTAATGAGCCACTACTTTGCGGGAGAAAGCTCTTGGTATGTCTTGTGGAGCTGGCCTTGACGGCCCTGAGTCTTCTACCAGATGGAAGTGGCTGAGAGGACTGATGTCCAGGATGAAAGGGGTGGGCTATAATCTTGCCAGTGTGATTTGTGACCCTGCTGTTGTAAATGTCCTGAAGCGTTTGCAGACTACTACATTAAGACAATGATCCGCTTTCCCTGTCCTGACTGTTCTGGAGTTGGGTGGTGGCTCAGAAGTGGACGATTCAAATAAGATGTTTACTGAGGAAGTGAGTGACTCGATGGCGGTTGCGTAAAAAACTGGACCAGAACAGAACAGTGGCCAGTCTCAACATGGATTTCTTCAGCTGTTGCAAAAAGAACTTCTTCGGTTGTGCTTTCTTTATGTGTGTGTGTGTGTGTGTGTGAGTGTAAGAGAGAGACTCTGTGAGGAAGTCACCCTTAAATCAATTAGAATTCAGACGATGCTCCAGTTTCTCCGTCCTCTATAGAGAGTGGAATGCAGAGAATTGCAACTAATACTAAATTATGCATGAAGCAAGTCGTAAACAAATATTGTGGCGTTACACTGGGCCGCTGAAGTTCTTGGGAAAGCTCCATCTGGACTGTAATCTCTGCCACATTTGAGGGAAAAATGAAAGAGGCCGGATTCAGTGAGTCGGATCAGACTTCATTTCACTGTGCTCAATGATCCAAACTTTTTACCTTCTTTTTTTGAATATTTCTTTGTTTTTTATTTTCTTAGTGCAATATTCTTGGCAGATAAACATGCTTTCAGACACAGTGCACTGAGTTGTCTTCTCACTGTGGAAAGTTGGACCAAAAACCCATCTTTCCAGCCCTGCTGTTAGGACTCTGTTTTATCACCTTTCTGATGGCTCCTTTCTTACACAAGTGGAAATATATATGTACAGGGTGGGCCATTTATATGGATACACCTTAATAAAATGTGAATGGTTGGTGATAGTAACTTCCTGTTTGTGGCACATTAGTATATGGGAGGGGGGGGGGAATTTTCAAGATGGGTGGTGACCATGGCGGCTATTTTGAAGTTGGCCATTTTGGATCCAACTTTTGTTTTTTCAATGGGAAGTGGGTCATGTGACACATCAAACGTATTGGGAACTTCACAAGAAAAACAATGGTGTGCTTGGATAACTACGGATACTGGAAGCCTGTGCTAGCATTTCTCCTGTGGTGTTGCTATCAGTGTGTGAAGAGTGGGAGAAGAGTTTTGCATTGACAATCCAACACAATGGGCAGCACTTTGAACACATTTAATAAGTGGTCAGAAACTTGAAAATAACTCATGAAAGAACAAAGTTACATTAAAACCAAGCACACAATTGTCTTCCTTTCAATAAGTCTGATGTGTCACATGACCCTCTTCGCATTGAAAAAAAAAAACTTGGATCCAAAGTGGCCGACTTTAAAATGGCCACTATGGTCACCACCCATCTTGAAAAGTTCCCCCCACTCCCATATACTAATGTGCCACAAACAGGAAGTTAATATCACCAACCATTCCCATTTTATTAAGGTGTATCCATATAAATGGTCCACCCTATATACACACACACAAAAAATTATTGTCCAAAAAGTAAATGTCATCATTGACTTGTCAAAAACATCACTAAAACAGAGCAGTGATGAATAAACCATTGGAAATACTTTTAATTTATTTATTTATTTATTTTTACATTGACTTCCATTGAAAGTTAATGTCTTACCTACAGTTGGGCATTTACAGCAACTATATAAGCCATGTGTGCATATATTAAAAATATGTGTGATGTCACAAAATTACAATGCATTTATTACAACACAAAATGACCATACATTTTGTGACCATACAACAGCAGGCTGTTTTGAGTTTCCATATAGGGATGTTATGGCCTACACAGCTAACATTTCATTCTGAATCTTTAACGGCCTCCTCTCATCCTGTAAAATCTTCTCTCAGCCTTTATTTTTTTCTTTCAAGCATTTGTGAATCAACCAGGTGAATCTGCCACAAATCACACCACATGAAAGTCTCTGGAAAAGGCTTCACCTTGCGCGATTGTCTGCAAGGAACTGAGTCAGCTGTAGTTTGTCAATTGTAGCCTTGACAAGCTTCAAGCCCCTCGTGAATAGACATCACAACAAAAGCTGAAATTACACTCTGCTGTTCCTCTCCTGTTCATGCTGAGAACTGTTCGTCAATGAGGTGAAAATAACAAAATATCTACCACTAATAACAGGCTGTACTTTGGGTAATGGGTCACTGAAAAGGCAGCAAAGGTAAATTAGACTACACTACTGTAGGCTAAAATATTCATGCACAGTGTTATGAGCTTACTGTATATTACAAACAAAACTCTCTTTCCAAATGCATGAATATTTAAACACAAATGCTGCTGTAAATACAACACCGGCTTGTGACTCTTAAAGATCGCACGTCCTATAGCTTAAATGCTTTTCTTTAAATTTACAGTCAGAGGACACCCCTTGTTTATTTAATTTCCTATAAATACAGCCATGAAATGCAAGTTCATCACTTTTCAAAAAAACACATTTAACAGAAAACTGCAGCCAGATCTCAGAACACCAGCAGCTTATTCAATTGAAATGCAAGTTTTCTTCTTTTGTGCCTGTTTTCTTTTTCTCAGTAAGTGCTTATTAACTGCTCCGCATCCTTTCAGACCCATAGCACTGAATTGTCTTCAGGCAAAGACAGACATGATGTGTCCAGATCTGAAGCAAGAGTGGACCTTGTTTCCCTCTCTCTTCAAAAGATGAAAGCTTTAAATGTTGCTAATCTAAGAAGGGCAGTTTTGTAGTCTACCAGGTCTTGCACAGTTGTAAAATGTCCCATTTTCCATATACCTTTCATCTTGTAAATGATTTGGTTATTGTGACATTGAACAAATCATACATTGAGTAGGCTGCTTTTGCATTAAGCTTCCATATATGGACCGTACATCCAAGAGAGTCAATTTGACTTTTACTATTAGGGACTGCGCAGTGCACCGCAAAGTTAATACAGTATTATTAAAATTATATGTCTTGTTTCCTTCATGCAACACCATTGCACACATTTAGCAAAGATATTCAACCAAGTGGGACAGCTGAGCAACCACATGAAATACCCCAGCAACTGCCATAGCCAATACCTGCAATGACAACTGCCAAAAACACCAACAATCCTAGCAACCACCCGAGATACCATACAAAGCATCAAGTAACCTTAGAAATAATACAGTACACACTTAGTTTCTATGATATCTGAGGGGATTTCTATCATAGCAACTGGCAACAAAGAGCAACTATCTGGAATACCACAGCAGCAACCACCTAGGAACCTCTTAGCAACACTATAGTAAAGCAATAAGCCAAAAGAGTCATAAATGCATAAATGCTTAAAACTTCCTTCGCTGGGATAAAATCACGCATGGTCTCAAGTGGTGTATAGTTTTTATAAAAGTAGGGTGACCATATTTGTTTTTTTTAAACAGAGGACACATGGGGCAGGTTGTCAGCATGGGTCCTGGGGTGTAGGAGGTGGGGATGTAAAACTTGACAAATGCATCTATAACCATGCAAATATGTTGCTGAATTGTACTTCATAAACATATACACTTTAACAAGACAAATAACGAATGCCTTTATGGACAGATTCCATTCCACATTTAGCCCTAAACATATAGGTGGATTGGCGACTCAAAAAGTGTCCGTAGGTGTGAGTGTGTGAGTGAATGTGTGAGTGTGTGTTGCCCTGTGAAGGACTGGCGCCCCCTCCAGGGTGTATTCCCGCCTTGCGCCCAGTGATTCCATGTAGGCTCTGGACCCACAATGACCCTGAATTGGATAAGCGGTTACAGATAATGGATGGATGGATATATAATATACAAACTAACATTTTGTCATTTCTTCACCATTTGTGTTCATGAAAAACCTGTTGTTTTCTGTTCATTCCAAACTACAAAACTGAAGCACTGTATTGAAACCAGAAAACTCATCATGGCAGAAACTGACAAGTTTACATTTGAACGATGTTTTTTAAACCTAACTAAAGGCAATCAGCACATTTTAATCAACCAAAAGTAATATAGGCTACTTGATAAGAGCATCGCTGGGATCCAGTAGTAACAGTCAACTGTGTCTGTGTTTTGTCATTATAGGGACTGACGAGATGACTGTCAGTTTTGTAAATTATAGAACACAAAACGTAAGGCATGTGAGTCACAGAAACATTTTTAAACACGAAGAAGAGACTATAAAAAACTACCTTAATATCTTTCAACACTTCTCGTTCGAGGCTCCAGTAAAACACTGTAATGTTGAGCGGAGCTCGGCTGAAAGTTTGTCCCAATTCTGCTCTCAGCCCCCGACCCCTTGATCACTTGAACCCTTGCGCCCCTATGGCTCACCTCATCAAAGTTTACGTTTCAAGAAAGGGTTTAGGGCCTATAGGAATAACTGAGACAGGGAAAGACTGTGGACAGCAAAATCCTGGAAATTTCTGGCGATTTAGAAATCCGGCCGGATGCAAATTCATATCTGTTCAGTAAACTATACCTCTGCCACATAATGTTAACAGTGAGTGTAGCCTCGTATAGCAATGTTTTATGTCCCAATATCACACACTGTGAAGAACTGAATAATATTGACTGGGTTTAATACAGTGGGGCACAGCTTTGGTTGTGGCTCAGTCAATCAAATTTTAGAAGCAAAGCGCCTTGTTCCTTTTATAACACCCATTTTTCCACACTTTAGCAACCACCTGGAACACCTTAACAAGGACCTAACATACAACAGCAACCACTTTATTAACCTCCTGGTATACCACAGAAACTTCCAATAAATGCCTTTGCACAAGTAGCTTAGCAACCAGAGGATATACCTAGCAACCACAGGTTCAATGGAAAATGAATTAAGTGAAGTCCTTTAACATTGATGTACATTATGTACATTTCTCCATATTTTCTACAAAGTCACAGAGATACAAGGTCTATTTTATTATTTTTTTTTTTTTTCATGACAGCAACAATAACATCCACACCCTATCTTCTACAAGACCAGTGTGGATAGAGTGTGTGCTTTTTTCATTCCTTCCACAGACAGCCAAGCAATCCCAGAAGAGTGCAGCTCTAACCTGGAGGGGGCTAGGGGTCTTTGACAGGTAATAACTCAAACTCAACGGCTGATGCACTGTAGGGTTATTAGGAAAGTCACCATGCCCTCCCCTCTCACTTCCAACCTCAAGGAGCTCGTATGTCTGAAGCATGTCACCACAGCCAGGCCATTTTCTTTCTCTTTTTCTCCCTGCGCTGAAGAGCTGTGGGTTATTCCCATCTCACTGCTAAAACAGCTACAGAATACAACATTACAGTCTTCATTTACTCATTCACTCCACTCTTCTAAAAGCTAGCAAATTGGCTGTGATTCATGCTTGTTTTAGGACACCGTGAAGCACCCCTGCCTGAGACGGGAACACTGTTTCCAAAGAAAGAGGGAGAGCCAATTCATTTTTTTGTAGAGGGACAAAAATGCATCAAAGGGGATAAGAGCACTGATTATAAATCAGGTTTTAGTCATGTTTTTGAACCTCAAGCCACCGTGTTTGCTGATGAAAAAATGAAAAAAAAGAGCCCATCATTTGGAGCTCACTACGTGCATTATCTGAGGTGTAGCTTGTTAGAATAATTTTCCTCCTGGAAAACAGTCATTTCCTCAATTTCAGGGGGAACAGATTTGCATTTCGGATCCATTATGAGACGGCCGTGTCATTTCTCCAATGGGAGTAACGAGATCTCAGAACTTTTCAAGACAGAAAAATAAGAACCATTAACTTAATCATGGATAATCATTCCACACCTTCACTGCTTTCATGTACAAAGCAAGCTTGGAATCCTTAAATCCTCATCAGACACTTCTGTTACAGTACATACATTAGCAGCTACTATTAGCATGTCAGCTAAAAGCTAAATGATGGTCACAAATAAGTCTTTGCTCCACCTTTAGACACTTACAATTGGACATATTGAGCATAGGTTCATGTGTGACTCTTCTAGTGTTGCAAACCCTTTTTAAAGCATTTAAATGAAGATAATACATACTAGGTGTTCAGTTAAACTCCTGCTTTCTACTTCAGATGGCTTAGGCATCATTTGTGTTTGAACTTGTCATCGCCAAGTGATAGGGAAACCCACAGTGCCACTATAGGGAGCTTAGCCCAGAGTTCCTTTAGCTTTTTCACAATGTGAGCCCTTTATGGTGTAACAAGAATTTCACAACCCCTAACTCACTCAATAACATAAATGGGAGCTGTTGAATCTGCTTTTGTAGTTCTACAGCAGAAATAACCATTGTGTGTGAGTACACGGCTCAGCAACTGACCATATCACAGGCATTTTATTAGGACTGCAATAAAGGGGGGGAAATACTATATGAAAAATCTTAGCCAGAGATAGAACAAACATTTCAATCAAATAATTATGACAGGGAAGAAAAAGTAAAAAGAATATGAGGAGACAGATCTATGGGAGATTAGTCCATACAACAGCCCCAGGTACAGAGGAGCGTCTGCAGAAGAAAACATCTACAGCCAATCAGACACAGCCTCCTCCCATGACGTTCTGGATTCCCAAAATGCAGCCAATACAGAGTGATACACACAAGCACTTCTGTGTTAAGAGAGTACAGAGCACATGCAGCGACGCAACTTTGATTGTGATTCCTGTTGTAGAAAACTGCTATAGAAATTTGAATTCTATATTTTTACAATAAAACCACTCTTGTGATACACCTTGAATAATGACACAAGCCCAAGGTTAAGAAGCATGGATTATACAGATCATCTTCCTGACCTCATTTTCTAACGTCCATTCATTACTACATAGATCAGGTGAAGGAATCCTTTAAAGATCAATAAATAACATTTATGAACATGATTTTTGGCCATGTTTATACGTTTAGTGTCTGAATGAACCAATTTATTCTACATAGAATGGGTCCCCCACCTGGTGCAACCCTATTTAAAATAAATTTAGTGTAGGTCCAGCATGACCTCTAGGTGTCAGTATAATGGCTGTTCCTTAACATTCAGAAGAATCCCCTAAAAAAGTCTCTGCCTGCTCCTGTAAATAAGATTCTTTATAATTGAACCTGTGCATATATTTGCAGTTTGCTACACCTCCCTCACGCTAAAAATGTCTGTACGCGAGTAGAGCTGACACCAGCTGTGGCCAGGCATTCTGATGATATAGCATTTATTTATGCTGCTCAGCTCTGCTCCATATTACGACTTCTTAGCTCTTCCCCCTGCAGACCCTCGGGCTGTCCCACTCCAGCTCTGCATCCTTATGTTCATATATTACACTTCAACTATGTTCCACTGCTGCGCAACACAGTCAACCTCAAACAAATCATCCTGACATGCACCTGAGATTGAATCCCATGCAGTGTCCAGTGGGTTCATTACAGGCCGAGGGACTGTTCTTCTTTCTTATCTTCTCATCTTTAAAGGACTACCACAGCCTTTCTCAGCCTAACATCTACCTGCCGTATGTGTAGCGAATTCTCATTGTTGAATAAAAACCTCTTATTTCCATTAAAAATATTTTGCCATAGATCTGATTACAAATCTGACCAATATAAATGACCTCAAAATAACTCAAATAAAACACTTCACCTTAGCTTACTTATATTTAACAATGGTTTATCCTGTAAAACGTAAGATGCCATTTTGGCAATACAGTGTTTCGACCTGACAGTGACAAAATAGCTGATCATTAACCTTTATATAAGGAACAAAATACAGCAGAAATCACACTGCCAGAAAATCACACCTTTCTCAAAATCATAATTGAGTCACACAAATTCTTTCTTCCACTAAACCCACTGCACCTTCCAAGTGAGCAGTCATCATCATTATTGGATTCCTTTTTTATTGTCAGCACAGCCACTGACCATGAAGCTATATTTCAGTATCACAGCAGGCAGAGAAGGAATGCTCAGAGTTACTGCGCTAACCTGATGTGATGGAAATATTATAGCTTTAAATTAAGACCAAATTAGATTTTATGTATTTACTCCCATATTCAATAAAACAGCAGTGGCTGTGTTGAGGGATGATCAATAAAATGATTGTTAATTTATTGCTGGTGTGTATTTGAGAATGAGATTGAGAATTTGTTAATATTTTGGTACTTAAACTGTCCTGATGATTTTTTGAGAAATAATGTCAAAAATATTAATTTCAAGGAAAGTAGCCACTCACATTTTTTATTTTTTGTAGCCAAAATGTAAAATGACTATGGCACAGGTACTTTTTGTGCGCAGTTTTTAAACTATCATTTACACCTCAGTAGGACAGTATGCAGAAAAAAAATAATTTCTAAAACCACTTTCAGTAATTGGAACAATTAGTTTTTAGTTAAAGTTTAACATTACCAGTCTTCCTTTTTTAAAAAAAATTCTGAAATCGAAGTCTGCAAATATTTCACTTCATAAAGCCTGTATTTTGTATTTGAGTGAACCTCACTAGTTGAATCACATTTTTTTCTTGGTTTAGATGTCTGCAATACATTTTACAAATGTTTTAATGAAAGAGGATTAAGACCAGGGCCATTAATCAAGTGATAGTCATGGTTAACACTGGTGTTGATAGACCATGCAAGAAAGACCTAAAATATAAACCTTGCAGAGCTACAGAAATGTGCCAATCATTACAAAATGCAGACATCTGTTTGTTTTTATACAACACACAATAATACTCTTTGGATTGGTGGCAGGAAAAGACTCCAGCGAGAACTGGACGGCATAACAACAAACAAAAAATGACTGATCTGTCTGAACTGATGCACAGCTAAACTGTGTTGCATCCTAAAAACCAAAACACACAAATACACATTAAATTAACAACACTCAACATTACCATCTTCATTGCAGTGGTTTCAGAAACACTTGGTTCCTGTTAGAGACAGTGTTATGCCATTCGTACCATTCTCCTGGCAACTATCAAACCCAGAGTTGTCCATGAGATCGTTGACTGCCGTCTCCTGTCTCCTGTCTGCTTCTCGGGTTAGAGTACGCTGGCGTCGCTCTGTTGACTGACGCTTCTCCCCGTATGTTTTGTTTTGTTTGACTTTGTGGATTCCCGGTTGTAATCTTCGCGGTTATTCGACTGTCTTCCCCAACCCTGCGGATTCAGGCCGGCTTGCACCGAGGCTGTCCTGCCCTAGCTCTGTGGATTCCCGGCCGGTTAGCTTCGCCGCTGTCCTGCTCCAACCTCGCGGATCCCGGCTGCTGTTCCGGCTGGCTTCGCTGTTGTCCTGCTCCAACTTTTCGGATCCCGGCTACTGTCCCGGTTAGCTTCGTTACTGCCCTGCCCCAAATCTGCGGTTCCCGCCTACAGTGTCTGCTAGCACTGCGGCTATGCAATTACTTTGCTCCAACCCATTGACAATGCACCTGCTATTTGCTATGACTCTATTGCTGGCTATTCCACTTTTTCCCGTCCTTTATTGCCCCCACATGAACCCCGACCCCCTGTTCAACTCACTGTTTGTTAGTTATACGGCTGATGAACTACGTAAACATAGGTATTCTCACTGTCTTTCCAAACATTCTGCTGTTGCTGCCTGCAGAGCTGGTATACTCAACCGGCGACGCTATCTTCACCGTGGCTCAAGGCTAAATCGCAATAAATATGTACACTATTCCAATGGTAGTAACATTTGCTCTTTCTGGACACTGTCTCGCTCACCTTCTCATTCTACAAAACGTTTTTCTAATCTGTCTAATTTACGCCCTCTTACCTCTGTTCCCCCTAGTTCCTCGTTTGCCCTCCTTAATGTCCGCTCGCTCACTAACAAATCTTATCTGTTGCAAGAATTAATATTGGACAATTCACTTGATCTCCTTTTCCTAACAGAAACATGGCAACAACCAGGTGATTACTATTCTCTCAACCAAGCAACCCCACCCAACTTTAATTATGTGCAAAAACCACGTTCCTCAGGCCGTGGGGGCGGTCTGGCAGTGATCTTTAAAAACAATCTCAGAACTACTGAACTTGTTTTCTCATCACCATCATCTTTTGAGTATCTTGCAGTCAAAACACCTGGCTCTATTACTGTACTCCTCATCTATCACCCCCCCAAATCTAATTCATCCTTTTTCTCTGAACTATCTGAGCTACTCACTCTCGCTAACTCTTCTTCTTCTCGACTGTTGCTACTTGGTGACTTCAATATACATGTTAACACTCCTGACAACAAGTTTGTGACTGATTTTTTAGCTCTCCTTGACTGCTTTTCCTTCACTCAACATGTAGATTTTCCTACTCATGACAAAGGTCACACACTTGACCGAGTCTGTTCTTCTTCTGTCCTGGTTCACAACCTTCATCCACTCCTGTTTCCACTCTCTGACCATAAGCTCCTTCTATTCTCTGTCCCTAAGAATGTAGCTCACCAATCTGTTAAAAGACTTATCTCTTTCCGTAATATTAAATCTGTTGATCCCTGTTCCTTCGCTCAGTCCATCAACATGAGCTTTACTGTTCTCACTGCTCCATCCTCACCTGAGGTACATGCCACAATGCTTAACTCTGCTCTTTCCGCGTCCCTCAATGCTTCTGCTCCTACGAAAACCAAATTGGTCTCTTTCACCACTTCTGCTCCCTGGTTCACCACTGAGCTGCGCGCTATGAAACAAGCTGGACGTCAGCTTGAAAGGCTGTACAAAAAAACCAAATTAACGGTGCATGCTGATGCTTATCTGCAACACATGCACAAATACAGAGATTCCTTACACACCACCAAGTCTAGGTATCTCTCAGGTCTTATTAATAGGCCTAATGCTAACCCCCGTAATCTCTTTACAACAATCTCTAAACTTTTCAAAGCCCCTGGCAGCAACATGACACCCTCCTCTGAACTCTGTAACTCCTTCTTACACTTCTTTGAGGATAAAATTTCCAATATTAATAACTCTCTTACGATTATCTCATCTAAATCCACCTTTCCTTCCTCACTGTCTCCACAGCCCTCAGTCTGTTCTATATCCACGCCCTGTTTTTTTTTATTTCAGCCCGGTTACTCCTTCTCTTATCAGTGATATCATTACCCATTCTAAAAGTACCACCTGCTCTCTTGATCCCCTCCCTACCTCACTAACGAAAGCCTGCATGACTGCTTTGGTCCCTCATCTAACCTCTATTATTAACCATTCACTGTTTTCTGGCTGTATCCCCTCAGTTTACAAATTAGCTGCAGTTACACCTATCCTTAAAAAACCTGGTCTTGGCCCAGCAAATCTAAATAATTTCCGTCCGATTTCAAATCTTCCATTTTTTTTCTAAAATCCTTGAGCGTGTTGTAGCCACCCAGCTGACAACATATCTAGAATCCAATAACCTCCTCGACTCATTTCAGTCTGGTTTTCGCCCTCACCATAGTACCGAAACTGCCTTGGTCAAAGTTATCAATGATCTGCTGGTGGCTGCAGATACGGGAGCTCTAAGTATTCTGGTCCTCCTTGACTTAAGTTCTGCCTTTGACACAGTAAATCATGCCATCCTCCTCTCAAGACTGCGTGAGCTGGGTGTCACTGGTTCTGCCGTTGACTGGTTTAGATCTTACCTAACAGATCGAAAACAATTTGTCACACTTTCTGGACATAGTTCAACCATTTCATCCATCTCACAAGGGGTCCCACAAGGCTCTGTCCTTGGCCCATTACTGTTTATTGTCTATGTACTTCCCCTCGGCCATATTATCCGTCATTTCAATCTTGATTTTCACTGTTACGCTGATGACACACAGATTTACCTCCGGACCAATTCTTTCAACAACCCACCACTCTCCAAATTGGAACTATGTCTCTCAAAAATCAGGCACTGGATGACACAAAATTCACTGATGCTTAATAGTAATAAAACTGACCTAATCATCATTGGCTCCAAATCTAACCTAAATAAAACTCACACTCTCAATTGATGATGTCACCCTGTCCCCCTCCACTGTGGTCCAAAATCTTGGTGTCACCCTTGACTCTACGCTCACGTTTCATTCCCATGTTAGTTCCGTCATTCTTCCACCTTCGCAACATTGCTAAAATCCGTCCTTCTCTTTCCCAGTCTGCCTCTGAACGCCTCATCCATGCATTCATCTCCAGCCGTCTTGACTATTGTAACTCTCTTCTTTCTGGCATTAGCTCCTCACTACTACATAAACTCCAAATGGTCCAGAACTCTGCTGCCCGTATCCTCACCCACACCCGGTCCCACCACCACATCACCCCAGTTCTCCACAACCTCCACTGGCTTCCTGTTAAATATCGTATTCAGTTCAAAATCCTCCTTCGCACCTACAAAGCTCTCAATAACCAAGCTCCCTCTTACTTATCGGACCTTCTTCAACCATACACACCTAATCGCATTCTCAGATCTTCCTCAGCTGGTTTACTCACCACCCCCCCCCTCTAAGCTGCGTAGTCTTGGAGATCGAGCCTTCTCCAGACATGCCCCCCGCCTCTGGAACTCCCTTCCTCCAGAAATTCAACAGTCAATATCTCTATCACTATTTAAATCCAAACTTAAAACACACCTGTTTGCGGCTGCATTTAATCCCTCTGTTTCTGATTAGCCCTTGTTTGTTTTTACCCTTGTTCCTGTTTTGTATCATTGTATGTTATGTAGTGTTATGGATGTGATTGTGTTCATGTGTTCATCTGATTGTAACAGCGTCTTTGGGTTACTGAAAAGCGCTTTAAAAATTCCATTTATTATTATTATTATTATTATTATGCGACATCACTGGCTACATTTTGGGAGAGACCCATTTTAGTGGAAAAGGAACCAGATCCCAGGGAACAAAAAGCGAGTAGAGCCAAGCAGTGTTGAGTTGAGTAGGTATCATGCAGTGGAAAAGCACCATGAAATGTATGTTCTGTAGTGAATCGATACACGACACACTCTCTGTATTTTTGAGGTTAAACTTTTTGAGGTTAAGACGGCTGATTTGTCTGAGAAAGAAACAATGCTGCTCTCCTTCAGCCGGAGGTGTTCCTGTCTATCTCGAAAAGATCAAATGTCTCGTTAAGAACAGTTGATAAATGAGGCACAATGCTCCATAATGAGCTCAAGGCAGGATTGCATCTCTGTGGTGCACTTCAGCATCAACAGGTTCAAGGAAACTGGAAACAACTTGCGTAAAAATGCCATTTGCCGTTGCTTCCACAAATATTACCAAACAACAATGTCCAGAAATGCCACTGAATTCTCAGCTTAACCTGAGAGATTGCTGACTCTATCCCCTGTGGTGCTCTGGTCCCCGTCACAAGCTGAGGGTCCTAGAAAGCACAAGTGGCCTCATTTTCTGGGTGACTAGGATGGTCTTCCCTCATATGGTGTGCAATGTAAGCCACGGGTGTGTGACCACTCATGTGACAAGAGGAATCTTAGCAAACAGGGAGGAATTGATGATGAATTATTAGGTGCGATCTGCAAAAATGTTCATTCATTCATTGTCTGTAACCCTTATCCAGTTCAGGGTCACAGTGGGTCCAGAGCCTACCTGGAATCATTGGGCGCAAAGCAGGAATACACCCTGGAGGGGTCACCAGTCCTTCACAGGGCAACACACACACACACATTCACACCTACAGACACTTTTGAGTCGCCAATCCACCTACCAACGTGTGTTTTTGGACTGTGGGAGGAAACCAGAGCACCCGAAAGAAACCCACGCGGACATGGGGAGAACACACCAACTCCTCACAGACAGTCACACGGAGCGGGAATCGAACCCACAACCTTCCAGGTCCCTGGAGCTGTGTGACTGCGACACTACCTGCTGCGCCACCGTGCCGCTTGCAAAAATGTTTTAATCATAAAATATAAAAGCTAAAATAATAAACAATGAAACTCAACAATAAACAGGGCTTGAGTTTTCTATAATTGTAAAAAGAAAATCCACAGAACTTTGAAGCTAAGTGCTAATTGCTAATCACTACAGACGAAAGTGCAGACGAGGGTGGAAAAAGCTGTATTCCTTATAAGATGTGCAACAAAAGGCAGGGGATGGTAGTGGGAGGGAAGCTTGGATTCTGCATTTATTTCACACTCGTCAGATCAGAACCGTTCAACAAGCGCAAAGCGGCATCACAGTCAGCACGGTTACACTAAGCTCCCAGATAACATGAGGGGGCTGGCTAGTTTGTGTTTTTTTCTTCCCCCCCGTGGACAAACTTCTTCCATGCCTCATGCACCGCTGCTTGGCGAGACGTGCTCCAAAGCCCCGGCTTCATTATCCATGGCAGAGCAGGCAACAGTCTGTTATGACCCAATTAGTGCTGCCTCCACACGCATTAATGCGACACTTGTCAGCCCGGGATTGCTCTGACCCTGGATCTGCCGCTGGGGTCTTTGCTGAAGTGTTGCCCCCCTGTGAATGGATGTCCGTGATCAAATCAACAACCTTTGAAATATTATACTTTCAAAGGTCAAAACCCTCTAAACCCCTCCAATGTCAATTAGAGGGGGGTTAGATTTCTTTTCTCATTAAAAGAGTGCCTGTATTACCAGAAGATAACACAGTGTACTTTACAGGCACATACAGCACTTACCCCATTCTTAAAGGCTATATTCCTCACCAGTTGTTACCTCTTCCAGCTATTTGCACACTGGAAAAAGGTCTGGTGTTTTTACGCATCCCTAGCTCGGGTATTAGGAAACAACCAAAGTGTCTCTGTCTGAATTGGCTCAGGGAGTTCTCTCTCTCTCACTTTGTCCACTCAGTCATGGCCAAGAATCTGCATATGGAGGCATTTGGATGGTGGAGATGCCCCTAAACCTTGAAAAGCATGATAATAGATGAAGATGTTGCCCTATTTCTGCTTGTTAGTTGCATTACATAAGGAAGAAATGACTCCATATTCAGGAGACATGCCCAAACAGCATGAAAGTAAACCCATACTGAAAGATGCTACACAATAATATAACAAAAATACAGACAAGTTCAATTTCAGCAGCAAACAATCTACAGTCTGTTTCTTGCTCAATTATATAATTCCACTTTAAAAGATGCAGAGCTTGCTGCCATTGGCTGGAAGGCAAGTTTAAAAAGTTGAGGTAAGTATATCACATGTTTTGAGCCCAGTACTTTTAATGAATTAAACCTACACTAGTCCAGCTTCTCATCCCTGGGAACTTTAATGCAGCCCACTATTAGATAAGGGGCTGGAGTACTTTAATAAAACCAACAGTAATACATTTTGAAAGATTTACATCCACTTCCACATCCCCAACCACACAGAGCTCAGGATACATGCTGCAGAACCACTGAGCTTTACGAAGCTTTAGGAGGTCATAGAAACAAGTTGAATCATATTAGTGTTTCTCTCACCACTCCCCTCTCCCAATTCCTCTCTCTCTCTCTCTCTCTCTCTCTCTCTTTCTCTCTCTCTCTCTCTCTCTCTCACACACACACACACACCATCTTCATGTTCATGTCCCTCGTCTCCCAGTTTATGACTTGATTAGCTTTGTTGATGCACTCATGCCTTGGATCTGATATTATGCAAATGAATGGCATAAATCTGCCTGTTCTTGTGTTTGTCTAAATAAACAGGCACAGGCTGCTGATTGGCTTGGAGCCTTTAATTGAGGCAATGGATTTCTATCATTGTTTCAATATTCTCCCATTAGAAAAATTCACACACATAGAACAACTGGCCCAGAGTGAGCGTATGACGGGAATTAGACTCTAACAGCCAGGCTGATGTCTTCATTTCAGGCATCTTCAAAGCACATACGAGGATCAAAGAGATTAAACAAAGAAAAAAAAATTCTATAAATATTAATGCAGAAAAAAAATCATATCCAAGTGAAGCGGGAGAACATGTCTTATCACACATCTGGATTATGATCTAGCACATAAAGGCACTGTCTACTTATTTATAAACCCGTCTCTGCCTAACGACCTCAAAGCAACACTTCCACACAGAATCAATAATTGCTCATATTTGGCACAGGAGCTGGGATGGTAATTTAACTAATAATTCATGGTTGCGTCTTTATTTCCCACCAAGTGTAAATGCCTAAATAAACAAATAAAACCTCCAAGATTTGACAAGTATTATCAGACAGACTTCTTTATGTGTCATTGTCTGGAAAAGACAAACAAATAAATAAAGCAGTGGTGTAAGACTGGAGTCCATTCTCAAGACTGTAAATGGCCAGTCTCAGTCAGATTTGATGACATGGATAAACAAGTCACTGCTCTTCTTGTTCAGTATCCAGGTTTTTAAATGTTGTGCTGTGTCAATGTAACCTTTCTGCATGTGTTTTGAGCACAAATATAGCAAAATAATGCAAGTTCAAGTGTTTAGAAATTATGTTACTATAAGAATTTACTACAAATTGTATATTATTTCAGTTTCGCTGTTGATGGATATTGCATATAGTGTTTACGTCACAACTTGTCCAGATCGGGCTGCATCACAATTTTTATGTGGCCAAACTTAGCTTTCTATTTCCTATTGCCTATTTATATATATATATATTTGCTTTATGATGCGAGCCGAGATCTGAGTTATGAGTGAGTGAGCTTACGCCACCCACCACTTGGTAGCCTAGTGAGCATACAGTTCCCTTGGTTATCCTGCCGTGCATCTCTCTCACATCAAGTAAGTAGTGAGTAAGTTAAGTTAAGCTATAGAGAATGAACAGAATACATTCCCCCAACCTCCTCCACCTCCGCCAGCATCTTCATACTTAACACTTAATAGAACAGTTTTTAATTGAATAGTTTTTTCTTTACATTCTCTTTATGTATTTTTATTTTTTATACATTTATTCATTGTCTGTAAACGCTTATTCAGTTTAGGGTCACGGTGGGTCCCTGGAGCTGTTTGACTGCGACACTACATGCTGCACCATCGTGCTGCCTTTTTATACATTATTTGTTATTATAAAGTAATTTTTTATATTTAAAAACACTAACAAAAAACTTGTGCGGGCATTTCAATTCATTTTAATGGGGACATTTAATTTGATATACAAACAAATTGAGTTATGAGCTCAGTCACAGAAAGAATTAAACTCATAAGTCAAGGTATTACTGTACTCTGATCAGATGTGTCCTGGTTTTGGTTTTTACTCAGACTCAATGCGTCTTGTTCTGTTTTGATATATGGTTTACAGGTTTGATGGTCTTCACTGACTAATGGCTACTGCTATTTTTATTTATACAACTATTTTCCAAAAGCAACTCTACCAGTCTTCATGAGCTTAGTTAAAAGCTTGCCCTTTACCAGACTGAAGCATGTGATGACTTAGACATGCAGTTTGGCTGATGTTCAGTTGCTAATGAGATTTAATGCCGGATTATGTTCAATAATAAAACAGTGTCATTTTAATATTACTGTGAAATACATTGAGAGATGCTATAATAATCTGCTGTGTCATGTTTGGATGGCATGGTTATGTCAATGTTTGTATATGAGACAGGATTCAAGTAAATATGATACTGGCAGCCTTCATTTGATTTCTGGCTGAACTATCTTGACAGAAACTTGCGGTCAGACCTTTTGAGTTCTGCTGCACTCCAGCTCCCTGGTTTGTACTGGGCCTAATTAGAGTTGTCATGGCTGGTCCGACGCTAAGATATCGATCTCAGAGCAGCAGCGTGTGGCTGCTTCCCACTTGCCCCCAGTTCATCCCGCTGCCTTGTTCCCTCCCCATGGTCTTATCTTCTTGCTTTATCTCTCCCCAGCCGCTGGCAGCAGCCCCGTTTAATTATCGCCTCGTTATAGCGCCCCCTGCCTGCTTTTTGACAGCTGAATCGACAGAATGGCCGCCGGACCCCTTCGTTATCGCCACAGTGATGGGACCTGGCACTGGCGGCTGGGCGAGAGGGACGTTAGGGGTGAGGAGGGAGAGGGAGAGCATGCAGAAGATGACAGAAAGGGCTGAGAGGGCTTCATGTGGTCCTTTAATTAGTGTCTTAGTATGCTGCCTGGTTCCACTGTGGCTGTTTTGGAACCACTGGGGCTCCATGTTTAGCTCATCGCAGAATGAGCTCACCTGTGATGTTGTTCAGCTCATGTGTTGGATGCAGTGAACGGAGACTCTTTAGCAACCACCTTAAGAATATTAGCTCATATATGAGTGTAGATGAGCCATGGGTGGTTACTTTAGATGGTTGTCTCCTTACAGAGGCATATCTGAAAATGAGGTGAGGAAAAATAGGCCTATAGTTGTAAAAAAATAAGCATGTGGAAAATACACTATATGGCCAAAAGTAGTCACTCACCCATCCAAATTACTGAATTCAGGTTTCAATCACTTCCATGGCCATAGATGTATAAAAACAAGCACATAGGCATGCAGACCTCTTCTACAAACAGCAATTTGGAACAACAGCAACTCAGCCACAAAGTGGCAGGCCATATAAAATGACAGAGTGGGGTCAGTGGATGCTGAGGCGCATAGTGCACAGAGGCCATCAACTTTCTGCAGAGTCAATCACTATAGAACTCCAAAGTAGAACAGTATGTAAAGAGCTTCATGGAATGGATTTTCATGGCTGAGCAGCTGCATCCAAGCCTTACATCAAGCGCAATACAAAGCGTCATCTGCAAATCATGATGAAAATGCAGACATCCAGCACTAACTAGCCTGAAAAGTGGTCACATTAGTTTTATTCAAATGACAGTGACAGCTTCTAAAATGTTGCTGGGTATTCTGAAAGGGTAAAACATTCCTTGGATTGGTGGACAATATAGAATCCAATGAGAGATGGATTGAGCAACAAGAAATGAAAAACTCTAATGATTTGTCTGGACCGGGGGCAACACGCAAATGCACAATGAGTAAACAACTGCTGTTGTTGTGGTTTCTAAAACCCGCAGCTCACATTAGAGATGATGTTTAGTGACATCACTAGCTTTATTTTCGAATGCTAGTGGAAAAGCTACCACCAGACCATAGACCAAAAAGCCACATAGAGTCGAATAGAGTAGATGCCACATAGTGGAAAAGCACCATTTGATGCTACCCAAAGTGAGAGTCTAATAACTATCTTAAGAAAAGCTGTTGAGTTAGTCTTCTCCAAGTGTGTTGAGAGATCCAATGACTACACAAGAGGCTAATATATCATGATAATAGTTGGACTGTCACCAGGCATAGCCTTAATGAAGAACGATTTTAAGGACCTAAGTTTAAAATCAAGGTAGTAGACCATTTTAAAATCACTAAAACCATACATTCAGTGCAAGGAACACAGATACATCTCCCCATCAGCACATAATTGTTCACACAAGTTTTAATCTTACACTGTGCAAGCACAAACATTGTGAAACAATAACAGCAATATCTAAGGAAGTAATTGGATTAGACGAATCATTAGAGCAATGCCACTCCCATTGTTTCTCTTGAGGTGAGCAACAAAGCTGTCAAACAATATTCTATCCATGGGCAGGTCGTACATATTGCTTCACACAAGCCCCAAAGACATTATTTTCATTAGCACTCAAGCTGCGACACAGCTGTGCATGTTGTAATTATTACAGTATATGCCCCTGGAATTATGCTTGACATTAGGAGTGAAAAAGTTTCTAGTTTTCAAACTTAAGACAGAGATCTATCCTTATATCAGGAGAATTCAGCTAAAATCCAAAAAGGTCCAGTTCCTAAAATGCCCTCTGAGCAAAGGTCCAAACCTCAAGATGTGTGCTTTGTCTCAAAGTGGCCACACAAGGTAAACAATCAATTGGATTTGTTCGCCTGAGTGAAGCTGTTGCTGTATTAATTGGATTAGCTGTGCCTGTTGTCTATTACTATGACTGTTTGAAAAAAAAAATATTGCTTCATGAATATTGCTATTTATTCTCAGCAATTTATTTAAAATTGGTCATGGATCTGGACAGAACAATCACTCAGTGCAGATCTGGACCACGATCCACCATTTGGGGATGCCCACTATTAATCACACTTTCCAATATTAATTTCCCTTAAAGCAGTGTTCTAGAATATACATCCATTTTATGGCATCATAACATGTGCTTGTGGTGCTCATGGATTTTAAAATATATGCCTTTATTGGTGTCAATACAATTTTTGTAAAGATAAAATAAAATATTCAACCAGTGATGAGACCAAAAACTTTACAATCAAATGTCAATATGATCTTTACATAGGACAGAGCCTCAGGACTCAAGACAATCACTACTTGGTGATATATATATCGATAGTGTTCTGTTAAACCACTGTGCCAGACATCTGTCTACAACACAGCAGAGGTATTTTATCCTCAGTGCAACTACTATACCATGTTAGTCTGGAGTCATACTTTTCCATTACTGAAACTCTCTCAGTGTGGCGGTAGTTTTACTGTAGTATATGTAACATCACAGTAATGTTCCTCTATCCCTCCTCCTCCTCCTCCTCCTTTGTTCTGCATATTGGCCAATGATTGAAAGCTCCCTCTGTGCCCCAAACAATTCCAGCTAATGATGGAATAAAACAACAGAAGGCATTGCTCTCATTTTTACAGAGTGCACTTAAACCTCTAAGCACATATAACTATTCTATAGCGCATCTGAATAGAAAATAATACATCAGTAAAATATTATATTCTCCAAGTTCGTTAACTAATCATGACGTTATATAAAGATGACTTTATCACTACTAATCCAGCATTCAGGTACTCAACGGAAGTGTGAATATGTTACATAGTGAAACACAACTTTAATAGGGGCTGTTGTTTATTTGAAGTTCTGTCAGCTAATGACAAAACACAAGGTGGGTCTAAAAGACACTCACCCACAAACACTGTGAAACGTGCAAAGGAATTAAGTAACATTACAGCTTCAAAACCATTGTGGTGCATCAGTAACTTATATCAGGGAGCCTGTCATTGCTAGTCCAGGCTCAGCACTGCACAAACTGTACTATGTAGCTTTTGCGGGGAGGGTAGGAAAATTACCCCATTGATGTACTTTTTTGTAAAGCACACTGGATTGTCATTGGGTATGAATGAGGCTCTATAAATAAATTTGCCTTGCCTTGTTTTCAGGACAGTGCTGTAAAAGTAAATTACATTCTGCAACACTAGGGGGAGCCCAGGAAATATCTAATCTTACATAGTGTTGCTTTAAGCCTTGTAATAACAGGAAAAAATGAACTAAACTTTAAGGCATAAACACTGATAGGACAAAATGGTGGCAGGAAGATCACCATTTTCTACAGTGGAACAGGTAAAAGATTGTGATATACGCCAGACATTATAAACATAAGCATCATCAATCCTGAGTTTCCACCTTGTACACACCACTCCAGTGGCTGTCTGAGTGCTGTTTACAAGTGGACAGACAGTATTTCCCAGTTGCCAAGCACAACATAATAATGTTCTAAGCGCTATTAGTGCAGATTTATAAAATCTGGCAGCTACAGATATGCAAATTTTGAGGGTGCATTAAACTAATATTATAATTTTATTGGAGACAATTTCAGTAAAAGACAATTAGTACTTTACTTATAATAATGGGTCAAATTTGAGGTCTGACTACATCATTTGACCTAGTGTGGTTAAAAACAGTAGTATACAGAACAATTGTGACAGTACTTGGTTTCATTTGCTTTGTATTTTCATAACATTGACCAAAACCAGACAAAGACATGTTTGGCAGCCATGTTTTTCTACAATAGTTTATCCTTTTTGTTCATGGCATTTTATTTTAAGGTCAGAAGAGTGTGCAAATATGAGAGCATATGGACCATAACACAGTCCCCTTATCTTTATATGTCAAAGGCATAACGAACTTCTCACTGAGAAGGGATTAGCTGTGGCTAGTGGTCATGGCTGCACTGTTGCTCAAGGACATGCTTTTTCACACTTTATAATGCACATTTTAGAAAGTGCATGAGTTATTTCAATGCATTTAACAGCAGGCAAAATCAAGGTCAGCCCATCTAATGGAAGTTTAATGACAGTTAGTGAGTCAGAACTTGAAAACTATTGTAGGCGTGATGCTAATTCCACTCTCTGTTTCCATTAGCACAGAGTATAGCAAAATTAAACAGTGGTCCTCTGATACGCAAAGGCAAAGCATGATATAACATCATTCAAGGTTGATATGAAAGAAATGAAGAGAGTTAAGTATAAGCAAAAAGAACACATTGTATAACATGGAACATTCACTCAGCCAAATGGCATGCCACAGAATGCATACAGTCATTTTACCACTTTGCATTTCAAAACCTTCCTCTCTTGAATGTTTTTTTTTTTTTTTTTGGTACGCTTGCTGTATTTCTAAGTAACTGGAGAGTCTTTATCAGACCACTCTTCTCTTTGTAAAATCCCCTCTTTTAAATTCAATCCAGGTTTATAACCTTTAAAGAGTCTCAGAGAAAAAGTAAGGAATTTTGATGGTGATAGTACTGTATAAGCTTACAGCATTGAAGGTGAACCTAGCTTAATAGAACTGTCACTAAAACCCACTTCTCTAGTGTTAATCTACATACCTCTGTTCATTTCTGGCCTCTACAAGGCATACATATTCAGGGATAGGAAAATGCCTTATAATCATGGTATGAAGGAACTAAACTGCTGAATTGGTTTATGTGAATAAAATATGGGTTGTCATCAGATGGTTTTGAGAAATCAAACTGGGAATTTTTTCAGCTTGGTTTTAAACTATGGAACAGATGGGATCATTAATAATAATGATATATTACAAAAATTTCTTTATTTAAAACAGCTTTTCAGTAGTCTTTCCTTTCCCCACAGTTTTCTAAAACCGGAACGGTTGGGGTGACACTGTGTTCTGCCTGAAAATCCAATTGAAAATCAGTAAGTATGAAGCTCAATCTAATCATAGTGTCATCTCACATGTAAAATTTATGAATCTCTGGTGTACAGTACACTGAGTTTCCGGGACTTGGCAACACCCGCTGAGTTAATAAATGCCTTTTTTTTATGGTGAGAAAGAGAGAGAGAGAGAGAGAAGAAGAAGAAGAAGAAGAAGAAGAAGAAGAAGAAGAAGAAAAACGCAAACAACCAGACTCAGGAAAAAAATATAATTTTCTGGTACATTTCAGAACACATTGTCTCAGAGTCACGAGTCAGCACAGTGGTATTATCAGCATCAGCATTGGGCCTTGGAAAACCTCATTGTTGCTGAAAGCAGAAATAGGTTTTGCACCACTGAGGAGCATTGAAATTATCTGTGAGGATGAAGACGGAAATCCTGGCCTACTCACACAGTCACATTGCGGTCAGGGCAGCTGTCTCCAAAGGTGCCCCCCTGCTCTTTGAATGTGATGAGGTTCCAGACGGCCACCACGGTGTCATCAGGCACACTGAAGTGGAACAACTCCACACTGGCGAAGGAACGGAAGGCGTTGAGCTTTCGAGGCGTCCGGGTGAAATAATCCGTCACAAACAGACAATCTGTGGATCGAAAGAAGAGAAAGGTCAGTAGCATATTCATGGAATCTAGTCTAAATGCACACTTTATTTACAATTTCTCAGTGAAAGGCATTCATTCATTCATTGTCTGTAACTGCTTATCCAGTTCAGGGTCACGGTGGGTCCAGAGCCTACCCAGAATCACTGGGTGCAAAGCAGGAACACACCCTGGAGAGGGCGCCAATCCTTCAGAGGGCAACACACACTCACACACTCACACATTCACTCATAACTATGGACACTTTTTTGAGTCCTTTGACACTTTGAATCTACTTACCAATGTGTTTTTATTATTATTATTATTTTGAACTGTGGGAGTAAACCAGAAATCCATGCAAACACAGGGAGAACACACCAAACACCTCACAGACAGTCACCCAGAGTGGGGCTTGAACCCACAGACTCCAGGTTCCTGGAGCTGTGTGACTGTGACATTACCTGCTGCACCACCGTGCCAAACCAATTTAAAACTAACAAACAAAATTTAACATGTTGTAGATAAAAAGCTTAGTATTTAGATTTGCCATTGCAAACTTAAATGTATAGAGTCACGGCTGATGTTTTGGCATAGCATGTAAGCAGTTGCTAAGTTAACCTGGATAAGTATTGTATTTGTCAGCTAAAGGTAAAAGTGCTAATTGCTAACATTAGAAAGGTAGTCTTTTAAAATGCAGTATCTGAATATTTAGCCTAGCTAGAGAGTAGTGATTCATTTATTTTTGCTTAACCAATATTTGATGCTAATATTATGATGTAATCTCCAAAAATTTTATGACAAATACTATTTCATTATCAGAAAAGGGGTACGGAGAGGTACTAAGTTAGCAGAACAGAGTTAATGTAGCTTTCACCAATAGTTGATTATGCTAACATTATGCTAACATTAGCTTGTTAGGCTCCTAGAAATGTACAAAGATTGTGGTAAACCACCAGGAAAACATGCATCATTGGATACCATTTGAAATATGTGCGATATGCAACAGTTAAGGAAATAGGTTCTGATGCAGTTTGGTTGAACTCCCTTCAGAAGGCACACTGGTGATTTAATCAAAGCTGACCCAGGTTTGCATTTGGCTCATGTTCAGAAGAATTTGGGCTCTATGCAAAATTAATTTCGCTCCTCTCCCCCTCTGCTCAGGGCCAGAGAGTGAGACACTGGGATGACATTTGCAATCTGCCGTAATGAGCCGTGCCTTTCCTATGGCACCATCGTCATCGGGCAACCTAATGGCTTGCAATCTTCTCCTGATTTACAGAGGAGACACATTTATATCCCGCCGCACAGCCACTTTCTGCAGTATTCATGGAGTCCCTGTGTGTTCAACACTATTTATTGCTATTTGTCTCTCAAGGGCGAAGGGAAGTGCTCCTAATGATGGCTCCTGTTCAGGGGCCCAGCTACTCCTCATCCACCGCTATGGCACTGCAGTGATATAGTCTGGAAATGGATTTTGTGTCATTCCTTCTCCAGTGCACTGCAATTTAACCTGTTGAGATGAAATGCCTGTGGGTTGCATCAGGTCTGCAACCAGAACTAAATCATGACGAGAGCGTCCAAAAACACAGGTGGCAGAAAAAAAGATGGTGTACAATATACCTGTACAGTGGGGAAAACAAATGAATAAATATAAAAACATTCAAGACTTTGACTGAACCAACTGAAATGAGTTTCTACTTATCATGTAGTGCCAGTTTAGTGTTGTAGAAAACACATATGTCACGCTGCAGATAGAGGTTCGATTCCCAACTCAGATAAACACAGCACACTAATAACAATAAGAGTCTTTGGGTAAAAATTCTTACAATACATTGATCTATACACTGTAATTCGATCGGGAAGAGAGTGTCTGCTCAACACCATTATCATACCCAAAGAACACAAGAGAAGTAATAAACAGTATGAAAAAATAACCAGTATCTGAAATAATAGACTCTTTAAATCTATTAGTTTAGAAAAATAATCAATTTCCACCAATGCATCATTCTAGCATCTGAAATACAGCTGACAAATTTAGTTTATGTCACACATCCCAGTTGGTGTGATTTTAACACTATACATTTGGTCAGTAGGGGGAGTCACTACTCTACCTCAGGCTCCACCTACCAGCACACTCAGAGGCTCTTGAGCCATCTGACATGTTCTCTGTCTTTTAATTAAATGTAAATGAGGCCTGGTGAATTGGCGCATAACTTTAATGAACTGAAGCTGATTCGTCAACTGTGCTCAAAACTATCCTAGTTTCCATGTTGTATGAAGATTTTTTTTTTTTTGAAGGAATCTGAAGATAAACAGTTTGTACACAAACTAGTCCCGCCCTCCCCTACTCCGATTGGTTCGCTTGAGTGAGAAGGGGGAGTGGTGAAGTAGCCTATAATCTTCTGATTGGACGGTCTGACTGTAGAGCTACCGTTATTGGTCGATAACCTTCTCTTTAAACATTTAGTTGGTCAGTCTGCACGTCAGTAGTCGTCCACCCCCGTCCCCCTCCCCCCGGAGACGTGTCCTCTTTTTCACCATCTCTAATCTGGTCACCCTACCTTACAATCCTGACCAATAGGGGCACTGCATTTTTCTTCAGAGGAAATAACAGCAGAAACAATAACTTTTGCCTCTTAAAGATTAATGTAAAAAATTTCAAAGGCATTCTCCCACTGAATAGACCTTTACTCCAGGCCTCAGCTACCTGTCCATATAAAGACCTTGGGAAAAATGTTGTTATTGAAATGGCTGATGAAACCAGTCCAGTATTGTATTCCAGGATAACCGCTGTCTTTATCACAGCTCACTAACCTCCGCAGAATTCTCCCTTTTAAATTCACGCCAGGTTTTTAACCTTTTCCACCGCACTCCACTGAGACTGGCCCCAAAAAGCCCAGGCCTAAGCCGCAGCTATCAGTGGATGGAGCTTAATTGACCAGAATAGCGTTTATCCGACAAAGCTAGCCTCAGGGGCTGGAGGAACATGAGGATGCTAAAAGCTTTAGCCAAAAGGCAAAACAAGCTATTGGCTAAATTGCTCAAAGACTGTTTTGTTTTTTTTTCCTGGACCAGCATCATGTAGCTGCTCTACATACAGGAGGCTGTTGAGATGTGTATTGGGCAATTACAGCTTACAGTCATTTTTAGGACATAACCTTGTATCTCTTTTTTCACACATATTGGGAAATTGCCAGCTGCTTTTTACAACAGGAATGAAAAAAAATCTTTATCTTTTGATTTTACAAATTCTTTTTACCCAGCAGCTGTGATATGCGGGGCAATAGGGGCAGAATGTAAGTGTCTGAAGAAATCTAGTTACTGTGGGTTGTGCTGGTAGAGTTGGATCAGACACAGCAGTGCTGCTGGAAGGTTTAAACCCTCTGTGTCACTGCTGGACTGAGAGTAGTCCACCGATCAAAAACATCCAGTCAACAGCGTCCTGTGCCCACTGATGAAGAACTAAAGGATGACCAACACACACCGTGCAGCAACAGATGAGCTGCTGTCTCTGACCTTACATCTACAAGGTGGACCAATAAGGTAGAGGCTTTAATGTTGTGGCTGATGATGAAAGTATACGCATAACATTATTCCTTATGAACAATTACAGATGTTTTTGAAGCCACGCAGTCCAGCCAAGAACCATTTCGGGTGTGTGGTGTGCCTTTTCTCTTTGTCTCTCTCTCTCTCTCTCTCTCTCACTCTCTCTCTCTCTCTCTCTCTCTCTCTCTCTCTCTCTCTCTCTCACTCTCTATCTCTCTCTTTCTCACTCTGTTATTTACAGACATAACAAATCAGGTGCTGTGACACTTTTATTAAGCTGATGGACTCTGGGAGGTATGACGCCAGTGCGGCTCTTCATCTGTTCTCTCAGACAGACTCAGAGTGTGAACTGAACCACAGGGTGATCAACCGTGTGCACCCCTCCCCACACACACCCCCCACACACACACACACACAATTCTGCACATTCTGAGGTACTTCAAGATTATGATGCTTCAAAATGTCTTGAGTAAAGACAATGGATTTATACAGGTCTGCACATCACCCAAAGTGCTTTGTATGTGGCTAAAAGCCTGACACCATTTTTGGTGCTATATAGAACCATTTTCAAGGAGGTTACATCAGTCTAGACAAATGATTCACTTTGCAAAAACCACAACGGCCCGTTGATTGTTCATTGTCTTAACTAATTAACCCTTGAAGGAGTATCATTTTTAAGTGTAGGGCTAAAAGCATCTGGACATGATCTAAGAATCATACATTGAAAAGATTTTAAATATCAGTGAATCTTGAAAAGAAGCTATATTCCTTTATTCATTATCATTATCATTAACCCTTATGCAGTTCAGGGTCGTGGTGGGTCCAGAGCCTACCTGGAATCATTGGGCGCAAGGCGGGAATACACCCTGGAGGGGGCGCCAGTCCTTCACAGGGCAACACACACATTCACTCACACCTACAGACACTTTTTGAGTCACCAATCCAGCTACCAACGTGTGTTTTTGGACTGTGGGAGGAAACCAGAGCACCCGGAGCAAACCCACGCGGACACAGGGAGAACACACCAATTCCTCACAGACAGTCACCCGGAGCGGGAATCGAACCCACAACCTCCTGGTTCCTGGAGCTGTGTGACTGCTGCACCACTGTGCCGCCCTATATTCCTTTATTGTTGAGACAAAATCATATATTCCCATTTTTTCCCGTTTTAAAGTCCCGGTCCAAGAAATGACCCAAAGTTGACATTGAAATTTAAGCATTTTTTTTTCTTCTCCTGCAAAGCTGCTTTTATGGAAATACAACGTTTAATGCATGTCCCTCTGTCATGTCCTGGACACCCTGAGGAACATGTGGATTAGAGGTGAAACTTGTGGCCTGCCACTGCACACTCTGTGTCAGGACAGTTTGGCCTCGTGCCAATCAGCAGGCAAAGAGACGTCAGGCTTTCTGACCATTACATGCGCTGATGTGACACATACACAGCTCAAGTGTCACATTAGCTGACCCTTAGGTCCGAGCATTCTGCTGGGCAGGCAATTTTCTCTTATTTTTAAAGCTTTAAAGCCACAGAACATGTATTGTTTTCTTAAATAAATGTATGGAATACATGTGGTGATATGATGTGATGCTCAGGGTAAGGGTTATAAATGGAGTTTATAGCATTCCTTAATAAATAAGCTGTCTATTATATGTTCAATTATTAACATATCTGTGTTTGGAAACGTAAACTCAAAGGGTCTCCTGAGTGGCCCAGCCTCCAATCATGGGTCTCTTCATTTACAGTATCTCAAAGCATTGACTGCTGTCTTCAGGCGTATGGAACCTGTAGCTAATAACAGACGTATTAATAGAAAACATATCCACATCAATCCATCCCTGCTTCCTGGCTAACTCATCCTCCTCAGAGCTGTAATTACAGGCATCTCCACATTTTAATCAGCAGCTCAGTAACTGCAGGGAAACTTTGAAATTCCATGGTGAAAAAGACAGGGTGGGGAGGGTGGTGGTATTAATTAAATGGAAATGAAGGAGAAAGACGAGGCTCCTGAGTAGAGCCAAGGCTATTCGTGTCTTCATTTTTCCCTCCACCAGCTTCTCCAGGCAGCTACATCCAGCCCTCAATGGAGCAGACCAGCCATAAATCACGACCCCCTTTTTATTACATTTCACGTCAATATCTCGCACACAACAAAGTTTACCGCCGCTCAATACAGGTGCCCTTCTTTTCAATTTCAGCCTGGGATTGGAGAACATTAAAATTAATACCAACCCACCCATCCCCCTCCCTGAACCCCGCACCCACTCCCCCAGCCACCCCACCCCCCTCTTCTCTGGCCCACCACAGCCCCCCATCGCCGTGTTCTGTCTTCAGCATTGACTGCGGATCAATAATTGAAGATGTCTCTCTCGCTATCTCTCTCTCTCTCTCTCTCTCTCTCTCTCTCTCTCTCTCTTTCTCTCTGGTGAACAGGCACATTTTCCAGCACTTCTGAAAAACCCCCACATTCAGGTCACATCCTCGTGTCTTATCTGTTCACTCTCTCTTCTGAACACACATTGGTTTATTTATATATTTATTTATTTGGTGTGTGTGTGAGTGTGTGTGTAGGTACATACACTTCTGCTTCATCAAATAGAGGGTGGAAGGGTTCAAAAGCACATACATTTGGAAAGTTTTCAAAGACAGATAGATATATATTTTTAAAAACAATAATCCTCATCCACAGTTTCTTCTTCTGGAAATTTTGTATCTTTTTAATATTCATCAAATTACTATTTATAAAAGAAAGAACGGGCGCACGGTGGAGCATCAGGTTAGTGTCGCAGTCACACAGCTCCAGGGGCCTGGAGGTTGTGGGTTCGATTCCCACTCCGGGTGACTGTCTGTGAGGAGTGTGGTGTGTTCTCCCTGTGTCTGTGTGGGTTTCCTCCGGGTGACTGTCTGTGAGGAGTGTGGTGTGTTCTCCCTGTGTCTGCGTGTGTTTCCTCTGGGTGACTGTCTGTGAGGAGTTGGTGTGTTCTCTCTGTGTCTACGTGGGTTTCCTCCAGATGCTCCGGTTTCCTCCCACAGTCCAAAAACACACGTTGGTAGTTGGATTGGTGACTCAAAAGTTTCTGTAGGTGTGAATGTGTGTCTGTGTTGCCCTGTGAAAGACTGGCGCCCCCTCCAGGGTCTATTCCTGCCTTGCGTCCAATGATTCCAGGTAGACTCTGGACCCACCGTGACCCTGAACTGGATAAGGGTTACAGATAATGAATGAATGAATGAATGAATAAAAGCAAAGGGGACTCCAAAGATGAGCAAATATTTTACTAAAGATGCACTTGTGAAGCAGAGAGAAGACACATCTGGGCGTAATCTTACAGTTAAATCATGCCAATGGCAATGGAACACCTGACATCTGACCCATATAAGGTGGACCTGTGGTTGTTATGTAAATGAAGAAGAACCAATCAATCATCTTTGTACACATGCACAAAATGTTGCCCTTTCTAACATTTTGGAGCTTATAGTTAGGTTTATTTTTATGTTTGTGTTAGGTTTATGGTCATGGTTAGGGTAAGGTGATGTGTAGGTTGCCAGAAATTCATGCTGACATTCATGGAAATATTTAGTTCACAATCTTGGAGTGCCACATTTGAATTAAGACTCATTGTAAGAATCCAGGGAATGGTCTTTTAATGAAATATTTACAAATTCACCTTGACACCAGACTAAATCAAGCTTGTTATAATTACGTTTCTTTTAAAGGACATATTCTACCTTTTTTTCCCACCAGGGAGCACAGTTCTGGAGTCTTAATGAAATACCTGTGACATGATTTGTTTAAAATACCACAAGGATCAAACATCCCATCGCAGTGCAGTACCACCCCCCCACCCCTGTCAAAACAGTCCTGTTCAGAACTGCCAGATTCAGTTCATTTCTTTCAATGAGTATGAGCCACAGCTCAAACTGGAGAGCTCTCTCTTTTATATACAATATAATCTCTTTTTTATATAAAAAGTTTAGTTTAGGAGTGATTTTAATGTGATATTATTTGATCCTTAAAGTATTTGCACTCCAAACCCGTACACATCTATCTACCACTCAGCTCTTCTGTCCCCTGAGGCTTGGAGGCCATGTAGTGATTTGCGCTGGTTTGTGCAGACCACAACAGAGCAGCTCCCATGGGTAGCTCTTACCTAAGCCATAATGCCAGAGCTCTGGCGCCTAATAATAATAATAATAAAAAGAGGTAGTTCTCAATCCGGCAGTGGAGATACTCGGATGTGTCTAATGAGCCTGTGATTGAAAGTTATAAGAGGATCCAAATCAAAATGGCTCATTGAATCCCATGTTTTCTGATTTAGGCAGCCCACCAGAAATGACTGGGTGCTCTCATTTCACAGTTTGAGTGTTGGTAGGCTCCAGATTTCTAAATGAATGTGTACAAGCTCATTATTTGTACGCTTCAGTTTGTTCTATTCACTTTGACTCAGTCATTCCACTTTTTATGGAGCAAGATTGTGGCCGTATTTTAACTTAATAGTTTTTTCTCTCGTGTTTATTCACAGAAATAAACCTTATAAAACACACTGGGGATGTTTTTGTAATTTTGGACACATAACATTTTTATAAGCAGGGGGCCAGCGGTGTCATCAGACCCAAATTTACTGGAGCATGAGCCTCAGGAAAATATTGCTGTGCCCCACGATAAAAAAGTCAAGTTTATTCAGGAGCAGAACTACAGGACATGCCATGGAAATTCACCACAGGCACTACATTTCCCATAATGCCCCAGTGTCATTACAAACGCTTGAGAAGCTAATGATTGCAGTCAAAGCCAGTTTTTTTTTTTTACATAAATATTTCAAAGGAAGTCAGCCAAGCAACAGCCAGTGTAATAAGAGATCGGAGCTGTAAATTGTGGTTATAGCCCATTATAACTGTGACCCCGAGGAGATTTATAAACTTTCTGTTTTTATTTCTTTAAGAAAGTGCACATAAACAAAATGAACGCAGTTGCAAATGTCTTTAGTATTAATTTATGTTTTATATCTCATCCATGGAGTAATATCCAGTTTGGTATAAAATTAATTCATCTCCATAATGGGCTTTTTACTGCATAACTGTGTCTCTTCGACTGATTGGGAAGATGTGGACAGCTGTGGCCCTCTACATTCTGTGTGTGCATCAGTTCAGCAAGTAGTCTACAAACACCCCAGACCTTCGGCCAATCAGGAATGTCATCAACCTTTCAGAACATGCTAACAGAATTATTAGGTATGAAAGTAAACCCAAAAGAGCCCTGAGTTTAAAATGCTGTGAGATGAAGATGACGATGATGATGATGATGGTGGTGTGATTGTGGGTGAAGTTTGGAACTGTGAGTGATGTTGCTCACAGGTTTGATAGACAAAGTCCTGCTGATTGCACGGCTGTGGGCACCATGTTTTTAAGATAATCATTTGCTTATAAGAGATTTTTTTTAGAGCTAATTTATTCCAATTTATTTATTTATTTGTAATTAATTAATGGTGCTAATCTATTTCTATTTATTTTCACAAAGTTATTTCCCTCGTAGGGGTGGCACGGTGGTGCAGCAGGTAGTGCCGCAGTCACACAGAGCTCCAGGGACCTGGAGGTTGAGGGTTCGAGGCTCGCTCCTGTGAGAAGTTTGATGTGTTCTCCCTGCGTCTGTGTGGGTTTCCTCCGGGTGCTCCAGCTTCCTCCCATGGTCCAAAAACACACGTTGGTAGGTGGATTGACTACTTAAAAGTGTCCGTAGGTGTGTGTGTGTGTGTGTGTGTGTCACCCTGTGAAGGTCTGGTGCCCCCTCCAGGGTGTGTTCCCGCCTTGCGCCCAGTGATTTTGGGTAGGCCCCGGACACACCGCGACCCTGAATTTGATAAGCGGTTACAGGCAATGAATGAATAGTTAATAAAATGTTTATAATATGACTCAGCTATGCTTTATCAGAGTTATCGTGGTATGCTTGGATGTATGAGGTTGTACAGATTGCTGTGATGTTTGAACCATATTTGTATGATAATGCTTTCCTGAGTTTGATGTCAAAACACAGACAGCAGGCACCAGGTTAAATCTTCTGATGAATAAACACTCAAGAAAGGGGTTCTTCTACAGCTTCATTCCAATGGGTGTTTGTTGAAGGCCTTATGTGAGGGAAATAAACAAAATGTAAGATGAAGACATCGATACGTTGACGCCCTGGGGAAGGGTTAGTGAAGGGTTCGGCCTTTGTTACAAGCTGCCTGCTTTTTGTAAGCTGCAGAATCCGATGTTGGTGGTCAGTACTGTTCATTGCTGCTTTTGGCTGAACATAGAATGATGAGGTAGCACCGTAACTGTTAGGAGAGATTAGAATGTTAGAACAATAGACAGCGAGTCTGGCTTAGACAGCGAGTGTTGGTGGAAAGCTTCTGGAAATGTGCCTGGAACAGCCAAGGAAATCCTCAGACTCCGACTTGTAACACCTCACTGGGAAAGCATCCAGAAAAGAAGGCCAACAGCGTATTGTGTAGCAGGGCTTTGTGCTTCCAGAGCCTCTCTCTCTCTCTCTCTCTCTCTCTCTCTCTCTCACACACACACACACACACACACCTACTTGCAGCAAAGGCCTCAAACACCCTTTGAGAAAGGACAGTGGAATCCAGTTCTGAAGGCACAGATTAAGTCCAAGGACAACTGCACAGTATTCAAGACCTGAACTCGAACTACTGGGTGAGGTCAGACATAAATTTGTATTGAGACGCATGTCTGGACACAACTTATTGAGCATTTGGGTCTGTAGAAATCCTCTCCACACCAGACTTTCGCCTCCTTAATCCTCAAAACCCTCAGCCTCCTCAAGTCCGACGCCTCCTTACATCTGGACTTCAAATGATAAAACCAAACTAGCTAGTAGTTCCTGGACATGAGCACACAAAAAAAACTTTAGTGGAACTTAGGGAACTTAGTGGAAAGCTTCATATCTTTTCTTAATTTTTATGCTTTTTAGCTCCAAATAAACATAAGAGCATGCTTCTAAATAAGAGTCCACCCATGAATCCCACCAAAGCAAAGCCCTCCGACCCGAGACACTCCGTAACAGAACATTAACAGGTCACTGACAGGACCAAGAAATAGACCTCAACCTGTGCTGACACTACCCAGGTGGTTAGGCTTTGCTTTATTTGTTTCTCAGCATCTATATTTGGCCAGGAGCCGCTCACTATTTTTATCGTTGGGTGAAATGACAGACTGAGCTGTGACGCATACATTATAGATTTACTGCAGGATCAGCTCTCAGAGAAACACTGATCCAAAATCAGGAACCTGTTTCTCAGTAAGAAATCTCCTGAAAGGCAGATACAGGATTGTAAATATACAGGCTGTATATTTAGCTTTAGGAACAATGCATTTACTGCACACACCTGCAGCTAAAGGAATATTAAAGAATGCTGTGAAGCAATGTATCATATAGATTTCTAAAAACCTGGTAATACACTTTTGAAAAGGGTCCTTCAAGAAAGGAGTTCTCTTTAGATGTTGACACCTTTGATTTCTGGTTGTTCTGTGAAATTGGCACTATGTAGTAACATAGGGTCCTGCCAGTAATATCATAATACAGCTATTGATTAATGAGAATGGCCTTAATCATGGTGTATAAATCAATCTGATTTTATTAAACGGAAAGTTGTCACAAAGCAGATCCAGGTCCAAACTTCCTATGAGCAAGCCAAGGGCGATAGTAATAAGAAAAAACTCTCCTCATCTGTGCACAAGGAAGAAACCCTGAGAGGAACCAAGACTCATAAGTAGGAGCCCATTCTCCTCTAGTCAACAGTATGTTGTGAGCAATATTAAAAATGTGCAGTGCATTTACCACATACATTTCCTGTCTATAGATTATAGTGAGAATTGTTGCTGCTTGCTCTTTTTACATAAATAACTGACAAGGACTGCTGAGATTTCCCTTCTACTGTCCAGTTTAGGATTCTGGGGAGTGAAATAGAAGTAACCTGACGTGTTGTGAGGTTTCAAACTGTCAGGACTTAATTGAATCCATTACAGTTTGGAGGTTATTTACATTTTCTAAGCATGTACCACGACACTAGACCAAGTGGTAGTATGTGTATGTTGTGTGTGTACAGGGAAGCCACATTTAGATTAGTAATAGACAGGGCAAAGGTACTGTATAACAGCAAGATAAACACACATTTATTCTGAAAATGCACAGTCCTTCTGGCTTCTGGAGCACTTTACTCAGATATAAAACTGTTTCTGTATGTGCTGTGCTGTAAAATCCAAAATAATGTTTCTGAAATGCATCCTCACATTAAGTTCTTTCATAACCTCTACTGTATATACACTTTGCATAATTACACTATTGTCTTTATTCAGCATGTGCATGATTCTGCTTTATATAACAACAATGCCATCTTCTAAACAGCAAGAAGTGTGAGTCACTGTGCCGCACAAGTTCAATTCGAGTTTTCAAAACCACAAATCTATCAAGAACATTCTTCCATGGAAAACGTCCATTATTGGTGCTCATGCTATTGAGAACATGTTTTTTTTTCCTTCGGTTGAACCTGGACTGAATCATTAACCCCAAGAAATAGTTTAGTCCAGCTCCAGCTTCTTCCTGGCCCCACCCCTTGTCAATGATTCGCACCTGCAGCTACTCACGGGCTCATTAACTCTGTGTTACCTAAAGATCCACTTCTACAGAAGGAGATATGAATATCAGTTAGCTTTCCTTGTAGTACGGGCAAAATAATAAATGATAAGTCCTGGAGATGAAATAGGGTGTTTAAATCATAACAACATAAACTAATCTACAATTATGTTCCTATTTACAGTACTGAGACAGAATATAGGTGCAGTTTTGTAATTAGTGACACTGCAAGATATTCATTCTTTTCAAAATCATAGTCTGTGAGTAAAAACTGTGATATTATCTTTAGATATGAGATGGTGTTACACTTTAGCTTTTTCAAAGTCATCCAGTGTGTGGTTAGCATATACACCCCTATACTTGAGCTGAGGTTTGTGTGAAGCCTTTTTTAAGTCTACTGTCAGCATTGTTTATCTTGTCTAGCTACTGACCTTCTTGCTATATTTCTTGGTTTTGAATTTGAATTTGTTTGTTTTGCATGTTACTACCTGTTTTTTTGACCAGAGCCTGGCCTGAGGAAGATTTGAAGCTTAAGCCCAATAAAACCCTGCACATACTTTCTTCTCCCTTCTCTATCACATAGAGCTATGAGAAGATAAAAAAAAGCTGGTCACAAAGTGTGTTGTTCAACAACATCAAATGTTATGCAAAAAATGTGTTTTTACATGTTATATTTTCTGCTGTAAATATAGTCTCCTGGATAGTTTTAATTTTAAGGGTCTCTTCTGTAAAAGTTTCCATAGACCACTCCCTGAAAAGCCATTAAATGGGTTGCTAAAAACACTGAGATCTAATCCTTTTCCTACATCACATGGCACATGAGAACCCACCACCAGGCAGTAGCTCTGGAGGCAGGTCAGCACTGCCAACAGTTCAATTTACCTCCCCACCACTCCTCCATCCCTCCCAGCTCCAAATCCCTGGATTACATCCTTCAAAGAGATGCTCTCAGTGCCTCTTCTAGCAGAGTCAAGTATAATCTGCTCCACCACCATCATTACCTGGACCTTCATCGTCTTAGTGCCTGCAAAGAAGGTGTGGAGAATGAGAAATTACTGCAGCTCCACCACCAAGCCCTTCCTTAACCTCTTCAGGAGGGTTTACAAGCCTCTACACCATCGCAAGGCTCTCAATTCATAAACACCATGAACTCTTTCGGTCGCTGATGTTAAAAGCTTTAACGGGCTATGTTTGCTGATAAAGCTTGCCGTTGCATTGTTGTAAAAACAGGCTGAAGCTTACACTGTATCCCATTCCACCCAATAGGTAGAACTGCACCAATTACACAATGCTACAAAACTAGAGTAAAAATCTTTTTTCTCTAAGACTGAGGTATTCAAACTATGGGGCACTTATTGCAGGCGTGGGAGTGCAGAAGTGAGATAAATAAATATATAAGAAAAGACTATTCCCTGAATTCATAAATCATGTAAAACCTGACACAAACCCTTTAAACCCAAACTAAACCCAAACTTAACCCTAACCCCAAACCTAACCCTAAACATAACTGAAAACCTGACGATGGACTCCAAAGGGTATGAAATGCAATGTTATGGCCAACATGGTTTGCTGTAGCTTTTCTTTGGATTCATATTATTATGTTATTTAAAACAAAAAACATCACAATCAGTGAATGGGAGCTCAACTTGTCAATGTACAACAACTATGAATTAACAAATCATACAAATGATACCCATTTACCACATATGGTCTTTTAGTGAACTCTTTACATTTAGATGTGATAGTCCCCAATGCATTAAATGTAAACTTTATAAAAATAGATTTGTAAAATATTAAAACCCTACATTTGCCAATGATGAATGGAACTTGTTAAGGCTGGTCTGGACTGTACATATATTTGGTCATGCGAACAAGTCCCTGCTAGGTTTGATTGTATTGTTTCATTGTAACTTTTGATCCTTTGTAACCTTTGAAGAGGGTTGTTTCATTTCCATGAAATCCGGAAGAAACTCTTGTGCAAAAGAAAAAAAAAAAAAAAAACATGACAGCAACTGCATAATAAGTTCTTAGCGACAGGATGTAGGTCAAGAATGTAAGAGCTTACCAAGCTCTTGTCCGGCCAAACAGGACAAGAAACAAGGACATCGTTAGTGGGCTAGGCTCCAGTCAGATTAATTGACCACAGCCAACCTCTAGAGAACAGGAATGATCCTGTTTTCCTGAAGAAAGTTGAAGAGTTGGCACTAGGCCTAGTTCCAGTTCCCCCATGCCACCTCAACAGGTGATGCATATCCTCAGCAAAGGTTGCATGTGTCATTAGAACTAGGTCTTGACACCAAATGTCAAGAAGGGATGGTGCTCTTTTGGGCTGTTTCAGATTTAAGGCTGTGTTCCATCTAAGGCTGTGCTCTAAAAAGGAAGGTTTGCAGAGATGCCACATAACAACTGTTTGGCGGTGGGGAGTCGTGACCATTAGAGTTGGACCTGAAATGTCCACACTTGGTCAAAACTAACAGATGAGAAAAATAACAGATCTTTGACACCTATGGCTCTTTTGTACACTTAGTGACATATCTAGGAGCACCAAAAGTTTCAAGGGAGACTTTTAGTCACAAAACTAATCTCACACTTTGTAAATCAGAATGATTCCTATTCATTTATTGTCTGTAAGCGCTTATCCATTTCAGGGTCACGGTGGCTCTGGAGCCTATTCTGAATCACTGGGCACAAGACGGTAACACACCTTGGAGGGGGAGCCAGTCCTTCGCAGGGCAACACATATTCACACATTCACTCACACCTATGGACACTTTTGAGTTGCCAATCCACCTACCAATGTGGGTTTTTGGTCTGTGGGAGGAAACCAGTGCTCCCCAGAGGAAACCAACGCAGATGCAGGGAGAGCTGTGTAATTGTGATCCTACCTGCTGCGTCACTGTGCTGCCCTATGTTTTTTATTCCATCCATCTTAGCTGTAATTATCAAGATACATCAAGAAGCCTAATCCCAACCAATACTTCACAATAAAACATTTTTACAGTCCTTGCAGAATTTAAGTACAAAAAGCATGGTGAAAAGAAAACTAAATTATTATTATACAGAAAGTCTCTGAAGGCCTTGAAGGCTCAACATTGATGTTTCCCTAGAAAATCTTTCAATGGTTGATTTTTCAAAGAGTCTTGTTCGTGGATGATGGACATAGATGGTTGAGTGTAAAGAACCATTTTAAAGTTGAAGAGTAACGTTTCTTAACCAACTAAAGAGGTAATTTCAAGCTGAGAACCATTCAGTTGTGTTTATTTTCAAAGGTGCAAATTAACATCATCAGCTGCTAACAAAGGACCACAAAGGTTTTCCATAACAAAGCAGACATCACCTGAAGCATTAAAGACATTGCCCCTTTGTAAACCATCCCAGAACACCATCGTGATGTGTTACATCATGCCAGTTCTTGTCCTCTGACTATTAAGGGTGACAAGAAGTGATTTCTTTTATTACAGCATGGGTCTTGTCAGTAGAATGTGGGAGTGTGTGTGTGTGGTGGGGGGAGAGGGGGTTCTGTCCCGACTCTGACAGCTCTTTCCGTCTGCATAAAACACACACTGTCTGGTCTCCCCACCACGACCTGCTCCATAATTAATAGCAGTGAGTGAAGGGAAGTGCTCTTCTTGCTGCTCCAACTCATGTTTCTGCCTCTCTAACCTTGCTAAAAGCATGGGCTCCTGGCCTCCAAATCTCTGTAGCGCATCTCTGTCAGATGCCCCGAACACTGGGCCTAACACAAATGTACTTAGCCAAGGCTCTGTGCCCTGCAGTGACGGATGGGGGCAGATGTGATAAGGTACCACGTGGACCATGTTTAGCAGTTTAAAACCAGAATTCTACAACTGCTAAATGCTCACACCAGGGGCCAGAGCACCTGAACATGAGAACATGCTAATCCACTGAAGCCAAGCAGGTTTGGGCCTGGTCAGTACTTGGATGGATGACCTTTTAGAAAAGTCAAGGTAACTCTTGGCGGTACAGTTGGTGGAGCCAACAAAGTTGTTAGTTGGGGGTAAGAGTTTTACCCTTATGCTCTGTTAAATCAAACACTGTTGTGACTATTGGCCTCTTAATCATTCATTCATTCATTCATTCATTCATTATCTGTAACCGCCTATCCAGTTCAGGGTTGTGGTGGGTCCCCATCTTTAAAAACTGTCTTAATCAGCCTCTACTCTCAAGTTGGGTGTGCATATTGGTGTGGACTGGCTGCTGTAGTATTATCCAGGTAAATCTAGGTACACACTTATGTTGGTTGAGGTGATTCCCTAATTTTCCCTAACAAATGTAAAAATGTAAAGCACTTTGTGGACCTAGGGAAGCACTATACAAGTGTAACTATAATTTAACTCTTATGCATACTTTTACCAAAGCTGACAAAACCTGTCCATGTCTATTGCTATTCCTTCAATTATTTCTTTATGCAAACTCCAGACTTTGCAAAACTCTGCCAGGTATTTCTAGATCTTCCATGAAGTAAATGAGATAGGGCTAGTGACTCACCACTGCTAAAAATGTCTTGCTGCAAATGACAGAAAAAAAACCACATAGGTAAATGTATATGACCAAAATCACCAGTATGGGCAGGTATCATTATAGAAATAAACACAAACTTTTGTAACATTGATCAGAAGGTCAGAATATAATATGTACTTATTCAGTAAAAGTCTGGGAGTATAGGTGTTACCTACTATCCAATATAAACCATACTTAGACCCTTTTAGAAGATGGTATGCAGTTCAAACTAAGGTGGGTGTCATGGGGATACCACTGGTTTGCTTGCGCTACCACAGACCCAGCCCCCTGGCCTAAGAGGTGCTCCTGAATCTTGAAATATCAAATGATGAGAACTTCTGTTAAGAGGAAACTCCTACTTAGAGAAAATGGATGACCTTGCCTCAAGTGAGGAAACACTTCGCACCCTGCCGGACCCGAATGTGAAGTCCCAAGAGACAACCTTGTGTTCTTCAGAGGCAGTATACAACCTGAGGTTGCTTAACATTGAGAAGCAATGCTCTATCACCAACTGAGCAAACTCAGTTCATATGCTGCCTCTGGAAAGTGGATGGTGAGTTCCGCAGGGGGCTTGGCATTCCCTTGTTTAAGGGCAAGACTGCTCTGCTCCTACAGTTTGACGTTCCCCTTCTCCAGAGGCTCCCAACCTTTGGGTTTCTGAGTTTCAGGAGTTCCTTGGAGTATGCTGAGGGTAGGTATGTCACATCAGTGGTACCCTATGGCAGTGGGAGTCGGAGGAATGGCAGAAAGAATGGCAGGTTATTGGAGGTAATTGCTTTCCCCAGGTTTATTCAAGAACTTGGTAATGACGGAGTAACCTCTGGCCTTCACATATCAGGCAACAAATTGTTGATTTGGATTTGAACCAGAGGCTGTAATTATGTGAAGTTATAGCTTTGTGTTTTACAGACAGGGGTTTGTTTGCCCACTCATTCCTCACCATCAATTTTCAGACTGCCTGTATTTCTGTAGTGCATTTGAAATGGTCTGATTTTGTGTTTTAGCACGTAAACCTGCAATGTAGTTGACCTAGGGGTCAAGAGAATTGATAGAATGCTGATAAATAGTTTGGTAACAGCCCTTGTGTTCTGTGCTGTAAAGGGTAATACTGTGCGGTATACAGCACACTTACTAGAAGTACATAGACTAGGCGTATCCTAAACACTTAACCTTTGCTCACATAAATGAATTATATTCATAAAATATACATAAAAGTTGGTTGCTACCACTACTATTAGCCAGTTGCACTCTCTGGCCTAATGGACTTTTTAAAACCTCCATTTTAAGCCTGGAAGAATCTCTGTTGGATTTTAATGGGAAGTCAAAGTGAGAGAGTTTTAACCTCATGTATCTATAAGTATCTCTGAAAGCACCTACCTTTTTCAGAAAACCCATCAGAGCAACTGCACTGATAAAATGTGATGAAACATTAAGTTGAAGAGTTTGAGTTACTTTAGAAATGCATGCACCCATCAAGCCATGCCAGAATGACTTGGGGTCGTTAGCCTCTCAAAGATTCATCCATGAGTGGATAGTTCCCTAAAATGATTCATACTTTCTGAATCATTCAGCAGTTTAAGAATAGTGCTTGAACTACAGTGACATCAATGCATAATAAGTAGAAATTGTAGCCTTATAATCTCTGAAGATGCATTTCAGACTTCAGATTAGTCTCTGTGGCAAAGTTTTAGTCCTGGAAGGGTTCTGTAATTGTTCAGTCATGTCTGGAGTGTCTCTGATCAGAGAAACCCTGCTTGGCATTGGCCTTCCAGAATCAGAACCCAAAGAACCTTGTTCTAAGTCATATTTTGAAATCTCAAAATCTGCAGAAAATCAGTCATCCTTTTTACCGTGGAAACATTTCTGCTTCATCTTTCCTGTTAAAAAGATGGCAAGTGCTTGAGATGTTGCTTGAAATTCTTTGGGAAGCAGTGAAGGAGACAGAACAACATCATTATCATCAACATCAACAATAACAACAAGATGTTCAAGGCCAAGAATAAGGCACTCGTCTGCTGAATCACCCAGTGCCACTTCAGAGTAGCTCTTCGATGTCATTTGCAAGAAAATGCATCCGTTCATGACTGAGATGTCTTTGATAAAGGGTGGTCTACATGAAGAAATGCTTCTGAAATGTGTGGAGGTCTGGGAAGAGAGCCCCTTCATTGGCAAAATACCATAGCTAAAATAGTCATTCTCAGAGGTCAAGACGTTCTCCAGAAAAGCAATTCACCAATGACCTAAATCTGGTTTGGGAAACTGAGAATAACATATGAGACATTTGGGATTCTGCTATAACCCATTATTTCACATTGGGTTTGGAAGTCATGAATCTAAATATTTAACTAATGCGGTTAAAATTACCACCCTTGAGCCCACTAGATGCTTGTAATTTACTAGCAACTAACCACAAATATAGAACAGCATCAAATGTTCTACAAACCAATTCCATTAAAAAATGAAATGACACATTTGTGAAGAAGCTTGTACTTCTTATTATCATCAAAATCAACGATGACAACAACATGTCCATGGCCAAGATCAAGGCAGGCATGTGTTGACTCACCCAGTGCCACTTCTGAGCAGCTCTTCAGTGTCATTTGAGAGAAAAGGCAAGTAATCATGATTGAGAAGTGTTTTTTTTTTTTTTTTCCTTGAAGGGTGGACTTGATGAGAAAACGTCTTTGAAATATGTGAATGTCTGGCAAGGCAATGAAGTATCAAGAAAATAAAAATTCAGAAAAACACTTGTGCATATCATCCTCTAATTCAGTGACAAATGATTTAAATCCTGCTCTCGGCAGGGTGCAATTCCTCTGCGTTTGACCCCAACTTGTGTTTACATTCATCAGCTCGGCAGGTCCAGCCCAGAAGTGGATAAACGCAATCAGGAGTAATGAGGCTCGTATCGCTCATCTATCCAGTGCCGTGGAGTGGATCAGCACAAGGTTGTAAACACCAACCCTGGCTTCAACAAGAGCAAATAAACAGGTCTGCCAAATCCCTCTCTCCTTTCTCCTCTTCTCTCCACTCATATCAACTATATGAGCCCTCCACAAAGAAGAAAAGGAGGTCTATTATTAACGCCAGACTGATAAGCTAAATAAATAAATAGATGTCTGCTGAATTTCTGTTCTCACAGTCCATAGGAGATTGTCTTTATGGGTAAATGGGGATCGCTTATAGACACAGTAAAATAGAATTAACTGCACATTGGCCAATGTGTGTCTGTTTATATGCATGTGTTTATGTACGTTTATGCATCTATGTGTATGTATGCTTTTATGTGTTCAAGTTCATATCTATATATGTATGTATATGTACCGTATGTGTGTCTGTATTTTTATCGACCTGAGACCCGGAATTTTGCTTGGTCTGCATTTTTAATTTGTCCTAGCTTTTTGGGATTAGTACCTAACGAGTATAACAACTAAAATGTGTCCCTGTCGTTTTTGCAAAAATTTTATGTTCTCATATGAGGACAATATGTTTATTTTACACTGTAAACATGAGGACACAAAACAAAGTGCAAACAATGTAAACCGTGACACTGAGAGTTACCAATGACATTGAAACTCTAGCTTTAATGATAAAATGAAGCACAACCAGTGACTTAATGCAGTCCCAATGTCCATAAATGTGTACTTAATTTTTACAGATGTTGTAGCTTCCTTTATTGTTAAAATTTGTCAAAAATGCCTGACATACGAAGCTAGAGATGTTATTGTACCTGAACTAGTTTCAAACATAAAATTTGATGAGAATTTTTTACCTGGCCCATGTTTCTGTCAGGACTGGCTGTAGAAACGTTAGATTGGGATTCCTCTCATCTTGTTAATCAATTTGAGTGTAATGTTGTCTTGTGACCACTAGAAAAATTAAGTATCATATGTAAAATGTTGGGCGTAACGGATACATGTAAAAAAAGTTATATATTTACAATACATACATTTAGAATATGTATTCTAAATATATATATATAACTGTGTCGTGGTGAGTCCAGAGCCTACCTGGAATCATTGGGTGCAAGGCGGGAATACACCCTGGAGGGGGCGCTAGTCTTTCACAGGACAACACAGACACACACACATTCACTCACACACTCACACCTACGGACACTTTTTGAGTCGCCAATCCACCTACCAACGTGTGTTTTTGGAGTGTGGGAGGAAACCGGAGCACCCGGAGGAAACCCACGCAGACACAGGGAGAACACACCACACTCCTCACAGACAGTCACCCGGAGGAAACCCACGTGGACACAGAGAGAACACACCAACTCCTCACAGACAGTCACCCGGACAGGTCACCTGGAGCGGGAATCGAACCCACAACCGTGCCGCCTGTATCTGATGATAATGAAGTGAAATTTAAACTGTTGCAAAAACAAACCGTTTAGTGTGTTTGTTAGACACTGGACATAACAGTGTTTGTAAAACTAACAGTAAATTCTAAACAAAAACAGAATGATATGTTATATTTGTCTATTGTTTTTCACACTTAACAGCTGTGGAAATAAACAAGATAATATTGAGTATTTTGTTTTTTCTTTTTTTACCAGACATATTACTGAATAATTTCTGTGTAAGTGTAAGTCATACACTTACAGTCTTTACTCCTTTACAGTGAATATTGTTTACATTCAGGAAAAGGCAGGAATGCATTCAGCTAGTCACTATAGTAGAAGAACACAACAGATTCATGTTATTCAATTCCATTCTATTTCATTGTAAAATGCTTTTTACTGCCTGCTTGTAAAAAGGCTCGAAAATATTCAGGGCCTAACCCAATGTGAGTTTCTCAGCAGGGCAACAGTGGCAAGAAACTTGAGGAAAATGTGGTGGAACAAGGAGAAAAAAAACATGGAATATGATGAAAAATATGGGGAAGAAACAATGTGAGGAAGGACATGGGAAAAACTCACAGACTATGATGAGATAATGTTCCATTCTGAGTTATTGCAGTAAATAAAGGAAGCTTCACCAGCTGGTGTCATGTACGTTAAAGGTGTACAATGTGATTTTATTTCATATTAAAATTAATATAAATTAAGGTTAAAATATGGCGCCCCCTCCAGGGTGTGTTCTTGCCTTGCACCCAGTGATTCTGGGTGGGCTCCGGACCCACCGCAACCCTGAAATGGATAAGCGATTACAGACTACGAATGAATAAATGAATGACTTCAATGTGTTCGGTTTCTAAGGAAACCTGTTTGGAAACCTGCATTCTAGACTGTTTTTTTAGTTGTGCTTTGCGTGCTTGGCCCCTGGAGGTAGCCTTTGGTAACACAGTAGTGCATTGGGCAGGACTCTGGATGTATGACCTCTGGTGGCCGTGTAGGTGAACTACAGTAACACAGACAGACGCTCTGCTGAAATTGCCTAGTGCACCTTTAAACCTGTAACAGAGCAGATGCAGTGAGGAGCAGAGAGAGAGAGAGTCCTGTGTAAAGAACAAGCTCTTTAATTCAAGTATAACTCTCTCCTCTCCTTCCCTCTTTTAATGTCTCTCTCTCTCTCTCTCTTTTTTTCTCTCCCTCCTTCTCTATCCCTATTTCTATTCTCTTCTTTGACTCCTTCCTTCTCTTTCCATCTCTCTGCCTTCCTTCTCTTTCTCCTCCTCATTTCCTTCCTTTCTCTCGCACTCTTCCTACCTCTCATCCACTCTACCCACTCCCAATCCCTTTCACATTTCTCTCACTCTCTCGCTCTCTCTTTATCCATCCCTTTTTCCTCTGCTTTTTGACTCTCTTTTCCTCTCTGTTTCATCCTCCCTCTCACAACAGGATTTGTGGTTAGTCATCAGAGCATGTGTCTGCAGACCTGACCCTAACACACACTACACATGCGCACACACACACACTGTCTGGAGAGAGTGTGTCCCTCTCAAAGTGGAGGTGAACACACCGCAGAGAGCTGTCAGCCTCCTGAGATCTATTCCACTGTTTCACAGAGGAGAAGGGAGAGAGGGGGAAGCAGCCTGGTGGATGAGTGCAGGCCACAAGGCCTCAGCGACCGCTGGGAGAAGGAAGGACGGTGATAATATGGTGGGAGCAAACTCCAGATTAATGATAATAAATAAAATGAGATAATACTTTAAAATCACTGAAAAGAAAAAACAAAGGAAAAGAGGAATAAAAAGGAGAATAAACCAGTTATTGTTGCGAGTGTGACGTCCCTCCAATATATTTCTAATAAATATTCATAGAATATAAATATATTGAAAATTTATTCACAAAAGAGAAGAGGAAGCTCGGAGATTGCAGGGAGTGCTGGCACAGAGCCAGAGGGCATCAGACTATGACAGAGTGATGAATGATGTACAACCCCGGTGAATCAGTGCATGTACACACACACACACACACACACACACACAAACACAAACACACACACACACACACACACACACACAAACTTCTATTTATATTATTGAGACTTCCTAAACTCATAAACACTACTAACCCTAACCCTCACCCTAACTTTAACTTTAAACCTAACCTTAAACTTAACCCTAAACATAAAACATATTAAAGACGTTTATGTCAATCTCAGCTCTTAAGGATTACATCAGAAATATTACTGACACATTACCTGATTTCTGCTAACTGAATTTGTAAAATAATTTTTACCCCAGTACATTTAATCAGGTAGAAAATGTTTTATAACGTCCATCCATCCATTATCTGTAACCCTTATCCAGTTCAGGGTCGCGGTGGGTCCAGCGCTTACCTGGAATCATTGGGCACAAGGCAGGAATACACCCTGGAGGGGGCGCCAGTCCGGTTTCCTCCCACAGTCCAAAAACATACGTTGATAGGTGGATTGGCGACTCAAAAATTGTGTGTGTGTGTGTTGCCCTGTGAAGGACTGGCGCCCCCTCCAGGGTGTATTCCTGCCTTGCGCCCAATGATTCCAGGTAGGCTCTGGACCCACCGCGACCCTGAATTGGATAAGGGTTACAGATAATGAATGAATAAATAAATGAATGAATGTGGCTTTAAAAAATTTATCAAACATTAGTTAGCATTTAAACCTCAAGTGACTACATATTTGAGCCAAAGAAAACAAGTATGGCTGTCTCACATAATCATTGTTTAAATGCAACTGAAAGAGTCACTAATCTAAAATAATAAATAAATAAATAAATAAATAAATAAATAACCTGGTGCAGCAGGTAGTGTCGCAGTCACACAGCTCCAGGGACCTGGAGGTTGTGGGTTCGAGTCCCGCTCTGGGTTACTGTCTGTGAGGAGTGTGGTGTGTTCTCCCTGTGTCTGCGTGGGTTTCCTCCGGGTGACTGTCTGTGAGGAGTGTTGTGTGTTCTCCATTTGTCCGCATGGGTTTCCTCCCACAGTCCAAAAACAAACATTGGTAGGTGGATTGGCGACTCAAAAGTGTCCGTAGGTGTGAGAGAATATGTGTGTTGCCCTTTGAAGGACTGGCGCACCCTCCAGGGTGTATTCCCACCTTGCGCCCAATGATAATAGTAATAAATAATATGTCACACACAAGGATGGTTGCAATAGAGAAGGGTATAAAAAAGCTGTTATCCAGACTGACATATAATGCTAATCATGTTACAGAGGCAGTGTTAGGAGTCTTGCCCACCACTTAGTGGTGTCGCATGATGTGCTTACCCAGTTGGGGAATTGTATCCTGTTCTACATGCTAAAGTCTATGGTGTTACACACCACACTACACCAGCCACTGGTGATTCAAATATACCACAGCTTAAATGAAGGCTATATTTGCATGAATGCAGACAAACTTACTTCATAAATCAGAGTCTGGCTCTGAGTCCCAGTGCTTCAGCTGGGCACTGGACCAAGCACATGCTTCACAGCTGTATCACAGGAGAGCATTAGACCAAACGTGGCCACAGCCACAGATGGCGACTGGATCAGTGCTGTGTACCGTGCCTTATTGATTTACGTTTGTTGCCTGTGAAGGACCAACGTCAGACACTGAAGCTGAGATGCACTCAGGCATGCTTTTACTGTTCAATCTATGCTTAGCTCTGTTCATTTCAGTTAATAAAGATAAACACGCACTTTATATCTCTAGTGATAATATTATAAGCAAAGTGGTAAATGAATGATGGCGCCTAAATTGTGCTTGGCTTAGACATAAAGTTTTAGCAAAAATCCTTTATCTGTAAGTGGTACCTGGTTATTTATGAAGCCCATTTCATACGCAGAGATTATCCAAAGTGCTTCACATCAATAGCCAAAAGAGAAACAGCATATATATATATATATATATATATATATATATATATATATATATATATATTTATTTATTTATTTATTCGTTATCTGTAAGCCCTTATTCAGTTCAGGGTCATGGTGGGTCTAAAGTCTACCTGGAAACATTGGGCGCAAGGCGGGAATACACCCTGGAGGGGGTGCCAGTCCTTCACAGGGCAACACACACACACACACACACACACACACACACACACATCTACGGACACTTTTAAGTCGTCAATTCACCTACCAACGTGTGTTTTTAGACCATGGGAGAAAACGGGAGCACCTGGAGGAAACCCATGCGGACACAGGGAGAACACACCAAACTCCTCACAGACAGTCACCCAGAGTGGGACTTGAACCCACAACCTCCAGGTCCCTGGAGTTGTGTGACTCAGACACTACCTACTACGTCACCGTGCAGATACAAGATTAAAGTCGTAGCCTGAACTTTGAGATGGTCAAATATGGGAAATATATATCTAATCATCTGGCAACTTTTGGCATTAAAATGGCTACAGGTTTTTACATTATATCTTCATGTATCCACAGAAATATGGAGCAGTCATGGCCTACAGGTTAGAGCAGTGGGCTTGGGACTGAAGACTCACTGGTCCAGTCGGCTTTACTGGGGCTGGGGGAGTGAAGAAACAGCACTGTCTCTTCCCTCAACATCCATGGCTGAGGGACCATTGAGGAAGGCAATTAACCTCCAACTGTTCCCCAGGCTATGGGATGGCTGCTTGTTGCTGCCCTAGTGAACCTGTGTGTGTGTGTCTGTGTGTATGTGTGTGTGTGTGAATTGTCATCGTCCCAATGTACGCCTTCATCTTCAAGAGTCTATTAGAACACCCTCCTCTGTTTTCTACATTATGCGCTTTATTGGTAAGAAGGTCAATATGTACACATTATGTGTCTCAGTCTGATCTTATCCAGTAGGTATCCCCATTTAATATATAGTAATATATGTTCTTTGTGTGTGTCGTGTGTATCGACAGTCCTCTATGCATGCGGTCACCGCTGCGGCCCTTTTCATTTCCGACTATTGATTGATGTGGCCATACATTTTTAAAAGGCCCCCTATTGATCTGTGGGGAAGAGAGTGTATACCTGCAATTAATTTTTGTGCAGGAGGGTGGATTTGCCCGAGTGGATTCTGCATTGATTGCGTAGAATTTGAAAGCTTATAATTAATTGTTTTCTGGATGTCCGTTTGTTTGGTTTTGAGCCGGTTTTGTTGGTTGCTCTGAAATCATACAGAACAACAGAAAGTGTTTCTTCAGTAATAAATTCAGTTCTCTAGATCCCCAGACCTAAAAACAAACCAAGTAAAAGGAAATGTCACTAAAACTCGGACGGGAGAATGAAAAACAGTGGACCTGGCACCGCAAACTCTCACCTGAATATTTGTCTAGACTTTTATCTCCATCACTTCTCCCAACGCACAAATGTATTTACTCTGTGGAAGGGGCACAAAACGGACTATCTCTCTATATGTGCTTACCCAGATCGAAAAATACTCAGTCAATTTGGCGAGGAAATAGTCCATGGCCATTCAATTATCAACAAATATCCTGAAATAGAGGTGGAATTGACTTCTTAAAAGCAATTGATTTTTGGTGCGGAGGTGTGGGCAGGGCTCAGACAAACACACAGACACACACACCTACATGGCAAAACTTCAGATTGGATCACTGGGCTCAGATGCATTCTCTAAATCAACTAAAAACCCACAACAGGTTTGTTATTACTGTGCTACACAACATGAGAAAAAGCTATAGCTGTTGCCTGGCATTTATTTACCTTAATATCATTGTGATGTTTTACTCTCAATGCTACTCTGGGTTCAGCACTGCAGAAACTGCACTATGTAACTTTTTTTGGATAAGAGCAGGAAACCACTTCCCCCTTGATTTCATGACAGTGCTGTAAAAGTGAACTAAACTCTGCAACTGTAAATGCCCTATCCCTCAATCTATAATCTATAATCAAACCTTACCTTAAACCTTAGTGTTTATTTAAAGAGTTAACACTAAGGACATAGTGTTAAGCAGTGAACAGCGCCAAGGTACAAAGTCCCCCTCATTACTGGGCCGTGGAGCAGTCAGACTGTCGTCTCTGGGGTGATGAAGCTGCATCCAACCGCTTTGGGATGAAATGGAGCACTGTCTGTGATCCAGAGCTAATCGTCCAACTTCACAGCTTGACCTCACTAATGCTCTCATGGCTGAATGCACTCAAATCCCCACAGCAATGTTCTAACATCTTAAAGCTGTAAAGCTTTCCCAGGAGAGCAGAGACCCCCTTGATTGTCCAAAGGCATGTTGGATGAGTCCAGAAACTGTATATTGACCAAGTGGTGGAATTATATTCAAAACCTGAGGCTTGCTCTGTCAATTTTCATTGGCTCACATCTGCATTGATTCCAGCTTCCACTGTTATTACGGCTGTGGAGCGTTAAATATGGCGGTGAGAGGCTGCTGAGAGCTAGAGGTCACTTGTCAGTGAGTGGAAGGAAGAGAGAGCATCTCTCTCTCTCTCTCTCTCTCTCTCTCTCTCTCTCTCTATGAGGACAGCAAGGTAATAAACAAGGCATGATATGAAGAGGGTGGTTGATAAACTGGTTTATCCATGTTATTGCACAGCTTGCAGAGCCCGGCCGAGGGCTGTCACTACCTCCACCAATCCCTCTCCCTCCCCCAACTCCCACCAGTCAATAGACGCCTTCACGGAGAAATATGACCACAGGAGTGGCCGCTCCAGAAGGACCATACAGCCACAGCAACTCAGGCTGATTCTGCTTGCATTACATATCGACATACATTTAATGGCATTACTGCCTGTTTTTTACATGGCTAAAGATGTAATGAACAGTGTCTACACCGGTTATGCATTCTTTCTGGAAAAATTCAAATCAGTTATCTCCCTCACAGGAGCAGCACAGTGGTGCAGCAGGTAGTGTCTCAGTCACACAGCTCCAGGGACCTGTCCGGGTGACTGTCTGTAAGGAGTTTGGTGTGTTCTCCCTGTGTCCGTGAGGGTTTCCTGCGGGTGCTCCAGTTTCCTCCCACACGTTGGTAGGTGGATTGGCGACTCAAGTGTCCATAGGTGTGAGTGAATGTGTGTATCGCCCAGTGAAGGACTGGCGCCCCCTCCAGGGTATGTTCCCACCTTGTGCCCAGTGATTCCGTGTAGGTTCCAGACCCACTGTGACCCTCAATTGGATAAGTGGTTTCTGACAATGAATGAATGAATCTCCCTCACAAAATACAAAGAAGTACTAGCATTTTAACTTCATATTTGTGATTAAGGTTTTTTTTTTTTTCAATCAATATACCATAGTACTTTAAATATATCTCCATTGCGTTGATCTTATGATTAATTTATTTTACATTTGAATATCTATTATTAAAAGCTTCAATCTTAAGAAAGAACAGTGTTATTAACCACAGCAAATTGTGCAATGAATTAGTTAATGTTTTAATCGATATTCCATATTTACCCAAATGAATTAATTACAGAGATGAATTGTACTGAGAACACTTTCTACTGACTATGTCATTACAAAAACTGGGTTTGGTTAGTAACACGCTGCATTTGCTATGAGCTCCATTAGGAAAAAGTGCTGCAAAACCTTGTAATTAATTCGTAAACAGACTTTAACCTGATTCAGATTTCGCCCCAAGAACATGGTGTCATATATTTGACTGCAGTCATAGCTTAAGCTCAGGAATGTGAAGCTAGTAACAGACACCTGTGCTGTTTGATAATGACTCCTTGTGATCAGCTTCACTATTAGCTACATGACTTGTATTATTTTCAATCTTTAACAGTATTTCAATACACCGTGCACTGAATAGACGACATTCAATGCTGGAGCTCATCTCTAAGCTCTTAAAGTGAAGCCAAAGCTCCGTGTCCCTAAAACACAGCGCGCCAAAATAGAAAAGCGAATATGTTCACTCATGGAGTTACTGCTGTGAAATGTACAAAAAACCTTGCCGCAGCATTTTTAGCCACATTTCCAGCTGTTACTAAGAAGAGGAAGTTGGTAATCATCTCATTAGACACTTCCATTGCTGCTCTCTCTCAACACGACAGTGATTCAGCGAGTCTCTGGAATAATGAAGCGCTCAGCTCTCAAACTCAAAAACAACTGCTGGATTTGGCAGAGAGAAAAAGCATTGAACATATCCATCCGTCTAGTACTTCACCACAACCCAGACTGTTGGTCCAGCGTGTAACATCTAACACTTGGATAATTGAGGAGAGGTAGAGAGGAGGCTTCCTTTCTAATTGGGAGTGGGGAGCTGGTGCTAAAATGCTTGGGACAGCTGCTGGAATAAGATAGCAATGCTAGCGTGTATGAATTTGAATTGCCAAAGTTTTTATGGACAGTTGGGACCTCAAATAGGATTTGCATCCGCGGAGAATTTGGATGCATTGTGCCGGGTGTGGAGTGCAGGGATGCCTTACCTGTTTTATATTTTTAACAATAGGATTTGAAGGCGTGTCAGTTTGGAAGCTTTTAGAGCGTGCCTTATCTGTCCTCTCAGTGCAGGAAGCATTTCCTTGCCGCTTGAAACAAAAGTTTTTTTTTTCTTATTTGTTGTTGTTTTTTTGTTGCCGAACGAAGAGAGCTCACTCAGTGAGAGCCCAGAGTCTAAACTAGGTCAGAGTGCATGCTGGGATATAAAAGAGCACTAAAGTCTGGAAGAGTGATGAGGAGGGAAAAGAAAAGCTTTCAGCATGGTGGCATGATTAGGGCAAGGTCTTGTGGGGAAGTCACTGTGACTTCTTCAAGTCTGTGCTCTGGGGGTCCACGGGGTTAGGGGCTGTGGTAATGAAGCAAAGACAAGCTCAGCCTTCTTCCAAAACTCTTAGAGTAAAAGAGCTTTCAACTCCAGCCTTCAGTTAGATTTTATAACAATCCACAGGCTATCCATCATTTCACTGCGAGAAGACAAGTCAGTGCCATGTGACTGAAAGGATGTGGAGCTGTTAGTGAGAAACTAACTGACCCCAACATCTTTGGATGTGTCTGGGTTTACTGGGTCTCCAGAAAAGAATGTACGGTGTAATAAAGGCGAAGGCTAGGAGCACAGAAAACTGACCAAAAAGAAGAAAGCGCGAGGGTTGAAGTGTTGAGAGCTGAATTGATACATATTTGCGCCGCTTCAGCACTGTAGGTCCACAGTCCACCACGGTGAGCAGCTCAGTGTTTTACTGGAGCCTCGAACAGAAATGTGTTGAAAGTTGTTGAGGTAATATTTATCATAGTCTCTTCTCTACGTTTGGAGAATGTTTCTGTGACCCAGCCTTTAGTTTTCTACTGTATATTTAACCAACAGAAAGTCATCTTCATTCCTTCATTCATTATCTGTAACCGCTTATCCAATTCAGGGTCGCAGTAGGTTCCAGAGCCTATACCTGGAATCATTGGGCGCAAGGCAGGAATACACCCTGGAGGGGGCGCCAGTCCTTCACAGGGCAACACACACTCACACATTCACACCTACGGACACCTTCCAGTCACCAATCCACCTAGCAACATGTGTTTCCAAAAACGCATGTTGGTAGGTGGATTGGCGACTCGAAAGAGGAAACCCACATGGACACCACACCAAACTCCTCACAGACAGTCACCCGGAGAAGGACTCAAACCCACAACCTGCAGGTCCCTGGAGCTGTGTGACTGTGACACTACCTGCTGCACCACTGTGCTGCCCACTAAGTCGTCTTGTCTGTCCCTATAACTACACAAATACACGGACACATTTCACTGTGGACTTTCTGATGAGTAAATTACATCTGAAATGCTTCTTGTTTAACACAAAAATGGACACAATCTCCAAATTATTAAAGCCAGAACACCAGAGCAAGGTGTTGCTCAAAATAAACGAGGCTTTTACAGCACTGTTTAATCAGTCATAAATATCTAGTTCCCAGTTGTTGAATTATTAGGTGTAACTTACTATGTAACTTAAATTATATATTAGTAGTGATTTAGTACATAAAAGTGGTTATTCTTTCTGAAAAAGCCCCACATGGCTGTGGATTCTCTAACCGTAGTTAAGGCATGGTCTTGTGGGGAAGTCACCATGACTCTAAAGCTGTGCTATGAGGAGAGACTAGAGGGCCAGGGAATGTGGCAACATAGTCAAGCTGGAATAACTCCTACCCTGAACTCTCCTCAGCCCCTCTCTCTCCTCCCAGTTCTAGTTTTCCAGCCTGCCATTCCCCTGCCTTCCATACTGGGCCTGATCCAGCATCCTCCCTGAGAGACGGTGACCTTGCCTCAGCATGAAGAACAAAAGCCCTCCAGCGATGCACAGCAAAGCCAGGGAGAGTCTCATCATGTTATAGAGAAGAAAGGAGGTCCTCCTTGAAACGATTGTTCACAGTCTGTCAGTTCTGCATGTACTAAAGTTCTGGTCCAGTTCTGGTCCATGTGCTAAAGAGAGCTGGATATGAAAAGTAATTATTAAAAATAGCCAGGATGAATATTCCAGAACCATGAGTAGGAAGTGACAAGTGAAATTGCAAAGAGGAGGAGGAAGAACAGCTTTTCTACCCGTCTGAATTCCTTATTACTTCACTGGCACAGTTACTTGGAGGTGTTTTCCAAGATTCTCAGTGTCTGACAAATGAATATTAATACAAACAAATATAAGTCATTTGGTACTTTTATTTATTTATTTATTTATTTTGGGGGGGGGGGCAGTATTTACATACATATTTACATCCTTCATTCATTCATTCATTATCTGTTACCACTTATACAAGTCAGGGTCATGGTGGGTCCATAGCCTACCTGGAATCATTGGGCGCAAGGCAGGAACACACCCTAGAGGGGGCGCCAGTCCTTCACAGGGCAACACACACACTCACACTCTCGCACATATGGACACGTTTGAGTCGCCAATCCACCTACCTACGTGTTTTTGGACTGTGGGAGGAAACCGGAGCACCCGGAGGAAACCCACACAGACACAGGGAGAACACACCACACTCCTCACAGTCACCTGGAGTGGGATTGGAACACACAACCTCCAGGTCCCTGGAGCTGCGTATATTTACATTTTTCCATGAATTATTCAAACATTCACTACATTACATTTAATTACAGTCCGTGCATCACATCACATTCATTTCTATGTGATAATGTCCATTGAGGACAAATTAATACCCAAAAAATGTACAAAAAAATACAAAATCTCAGATGTTTGTGTTCATCCTTTCACTGTGAGAGGAGAACTCAATATTCTGAGTCAGAACGGATGTGGAGCTGTCAAGAAGCCCTTACAGAGAAAAAGGACATAGACATAAAAGAGAATATCTGCTCAATGCATTAAGAAAATCAATATGAAATATGCAAATGCAAATGTGCATTTACTGGTCATTGTACAATGTACAATGAAATGTGTCTTCTTAAACACATCCACGACAGGGAACACACACACACACAGTAGTACACTAATGGCAGAGAATACCCACCCGGAGCCACGGGCAGCCATCCCCAGCACCCGGTGTGCAGTTGGGAACAGGTGCCTTGCTCAAGGAGAAGCTGAAAATACAACCGACTTTTAAAATTCAACCACAGTGGCATGAAAAAATATTCCTATAACTATCTTTAAAAAAATAATCTTTGTCATTAAATCACGCAAAGACAGTGTGTGAAACCCTGCCCTAATGTAGGCTACAGACTCACTGTGCCCATGACCAGGCTGAAGTTATTACCCAATTCTCCAAAAAGGAATGAAAGCTAACATAACTAACATAATAAAATACTGAAACTAAATGTTCATTATGTATTTCATTGTTGAGTGCGCGGTGGTATTTCCTGTGGCCAAACAACTCGCCACTGTCCATGCACCACCTCATTATGGCACTGTGAAAGAAGCCAGAGCTTAAGAAGCCGAGGCCCCAACTACATGGGCTCAAACAACAGCTGAGTACCTGTTGGTGCACGCTCAATAAGAACGCCAGGTAAACGTGGGCTGCTAGGTATAAAGGGCTGGGGAGAGTTGAGGAGATGAAGAATTCATTCTGAGCAGAAACGCTGCATTATTTTTGAGTTCTTGACAATGTTGTGCATGAATAAATGGTCACGGGGCCAAACAGTTCCAGTCTCCAGCGTCCTCCTTCTGGGTTATGGCAAATGTTTTGCCCTATATTTATGTGTCCTGTTTGTTTTGCTGTAAAATAGCTGTATGGCCTTGAATGGGTCAATACGGTATGTACAGCCTCCTTCCATTTCCACAAGCCAGTCCAATACTTCAGCATGCATATCGTGTAGTGTGGGGAAAAATAAGCACCCTCATGACCACACATTTCTTAATCATCGTTCACTGGCCATGCCTTTGAGAGCAGACCATGTGCTGGAATGTATAATGGCTTAAGCAGCGCTGCATCGCCCACATCTCTGGCAGCTTCACATAAGCAGACGACTTCCTCGGCTCTGTGCTGCATGGCAACCTGCTCGGAATTGATGCAGCAGGTTAGCAGCCAAGTAGAGCGAGAGGTAGAGCGAGAGGGAATAGAAATAGAAGCAAAGTGGCAAGGAGCTGACGACCATGAGTGCTTTCTTTCTGCGACAAATCAAATCTGAGACAGCATCTCCAGGGAGGCCAGGCGAGAGGAGTCAGGCCTTTGAACAGAGGCCAGACTTCTGCTAGTGTGTTTTGACGCAAGCGTGTCTCCTTTTCTCTCACCCCCTCCCGCAGTGTTTTGACAGGGGTAATTGTGTCAGGACAAAAGGGCCATGCTGCTTTGAGTGCTGTAGCACTTTGAAAGTAGCTGAGTGTTGGGATTCGGTGAAGGACACTGAAGTTTGGAGACTGAAGGTATATTTTTCTTCAGAAACAGTATAGGCCATTTTCAATGCTCTGTAAATGTGACTGTTACCTTTTATTTATTTGCTTGTTCACTAAACAGATGGCCAGTAGCAAAACATATGGCTATGGGGACCAAGGGCAGTGAGCTCAGTTGCTTAATAGATAGAATCAAGTGTAGGATGCAGGGTGTCTATAGATGATCTGGAGCCAATTTTACACTGCATCCACTACACAAATGATGACAAACCTCCACCTTGAAGAGCACCTTGGTTAGAGGCTAAAAATGATCTAGTGATACCAAATTCATTCTGAACTCTTTATAGATTAGAGGGGGGCATTCATTCATTCATTCATTCATTCATATTTTGAGTCCAGAGCCCATCTAGGATCATTGGGTGCAAGGCAGGAACACATCTTGGACAGGGCGCCAGTCCAGTGCAGGCCATCAATCACTCACCCAGGGCTTCAGCAACCTGTCTCACACTCACCCAGTCACTTACACACACCTCCAGACAATTTCACATAGTCAGTTCACACAACTAACAATATGAGCTTTTGGACTGCGGAAGGAACCTATAGCACCTGGAGGAAACCCACACAGACACAGGGAGAACACACCCAATTGCTCACAGTCAATGACCTGAGGTGAATATCAAACCCAGCACCCAGGAAATAGATAAAGATACGAGCAGTGAATTTTAACTGGTGTCACATTTATTGAAATGGCTAAAGGTCATTTGAAAAATATATTAAAATTCTTTAGACTTCAGGATGACAGTAGTGTACAGTGTAAGTGATTTTTAATAAATGGTATAACTAAGCCAATCAAACAATGTCATGCAAAAAAAACACACCTGGGCTTCCAGAGCTGCTTTTACCCCACAGCAGTGAGAAAAAGTGAATGTACTGTTAGCCTGAAGGTAATTTAACATTGCAAATGCCATAGAGGGCAGCAGAAATTAGCCACAATCATTGGATTAACAAATGATACAAGAACCCTGGAGTAATTGTTCAATTTTTATAACATCTAGAGCTCTCCACACAACATACATTCACCCTGCTGTATTCAACTTTAACCTGTCCTACAAGAGCTAAAGACAGAATTAAACCTGGGTCAGTAGTGAACACTTTCACAGTCCTCGGTAAGTTTATCTGTGTATTACAGATTGGGCAGCTGTGACTTAAAGCTTAGAGAAGCCCCCCCCCCCCCCCCCTCCAACTCATAGGAAGGAACATCAGTTATATGTCCTCCCTCAACATCCATTAAGCATGGCACCTAACTTTCAACTGAACCTCCAACTGCTCCTCGGGCGCCAAGATGGCAGCATGCCACTCCAGTTGATGTTGCTTTTGTTTTCATTATTTTTCTTGTGTGTTTGTGTGTGTGTGTGTGTGTGTGTATGTGTGTGTGTGTGTGTGTGTGTGTGTGTGTGTGTGTGTGTGTGTGTGTGTGTGTGTGTGTGTGCTGGCAATGCCATGAATGGGTTAAATGGAAAGGGCACAATTTTGTTGTGCTGCTGTGCAAAGAAATTAAAAGCACTTTTATGTTTAATCACATTGATCTGTGACAAACAGCAGCAGGAGGCTTGCTTTCGTCTCCTTCCACTCTGTAGCGAACCTTTTCTCCAGCTTATAAACTCTCATTAGCTTCAACACCATGTAACTACAGTCTCCTACCTCCTACTTTTACAGGTTCTCTTTTTTTCTGAAAGGTAGGATGTGGTTTCTTTTATGGAGAATGGTGTACTCGTTCCACTGCTGTGGAATATGACTTCATAAAAAAAAAGACAGCGCTGAATATCATTCAAATATCCCGCAGCAATAAGTATCCTTATAATAATTGACAATAGACCCAAGGGTGAAAAACAAAGATCCTGTGCGGTGGATTCACCTGGCAACGGGACTATTTTTAAAACCCCAAATGTTAAAATCAGCACTGTCATATTTCAAGTTTAACAGCCGAGCTATTTGTCAGAGCTCTCCCCTTTTCAGGAGGTGTGGGGCAGGAAGTGCAGGACGTTAAATGCTCTCCAAGCGGGCGTAAAACCAAGGGGAAATTTGATTCTCTGTTTATGACACATATCAACCAAGCGCTCTGTAAATAAAGTTTATGGTCAGATGGCGTTTAATGCTGTATGTTCTGAAAAGGATATCATCAATCATCAGCTTTTCTCTGAGGGACGAGAAAAACCTGGCCAGCTCCTGACTTTCCAAACTTCAAGGTCATGTTCCACGCCCAGGCGTCTGGTGCTGAGTGGAGAGTTGAGACTTCGAGTGGCAGCTGTTGATGCCAATCGTGTCCGGCCAATTGCCCCTCGCCGCCGGCATCCAAATGGCAGAGGAAAGTGTAGTTTCTGACAGAGGCACCTGTGATGTGCTGATTTCTCCATTTCTCCAGAGTTAAAAGAGTATGCAGATCAAACTGCCACCAGTGTAAAGACTCACTTAACCCTCAGAACTCCACTGCTGTCAAACTGAGATTCAATATTTACAGCATTGTTTATAGCTAGTATTCAGTGAATGTCACAAAATCCCACCCAGTTATATCTTAGATCTGTGAAAGTTTACAGCAGATGAAAGTCAATTCTATTTGTAAATACACTTTTAAACAGGTAGATAGTTGTCTGTAAGGGTTCTTACTGGCGTACTGTGTAATTCTTGCCTGGGTCAGGATTTGGAGAGCTGTAGTGTTATCCACTATCTCAGGCAACCACACTATTCTGCCTACACTTACCTTCCTCATTCCTGCAGAGGCTTAGGTTTAGCTTTATAGGCTTAGGGTTACACTGTTAAAAGTATTTACAGTAAGGGTATTTTCACACCTGCACTTTTTAGTTCAGTTCAATTGAACTCTGGTTCGTTATCACCCTTGGTGCAGTTCACTTGGGCAGGTGTGAAAGAAGTAATTGCACTCAGATGCGGACCAAAACAACCAAACCCTTGAGAGGTGATGGTTTTGGTTCGGTCCCAAACGAACTATGGTGTGGTTTGTTTCTGGTAGAACGTTGTTTCGCGTGAGAATGTGATCGGACCTTGATCCAAACCAACAATAAAGTGTACGCTGCAGATTGGTGCTAAATGGCATTCGTAGCCAGGGTGTGCTTCACATATTGGACGCAGTTAACAGGTAAACAGAGAACTGGCTAAAGTTTAGCTGCTAATCAGAATAACAGATCAGAAACGTACTAGTCCAGAACATTCTTGCTCCCATCTCAGCTCTGTTGTTCAGCTCATCAATCAGTGGTGTGAACATTCTCACGTGGTTTGCGCTGACATGTTTTGGTGCTCTTGGATTTTTCAGTGTGTAAAAACAAACCAAACCAAGGGAAATCGCTCCAAGATTACGAGCTTCTTAACTGATTCAGACCAGAACAAATGAACTTCAGGTGTGAAAACACCCTTAAAAGCAAAAAATTTACATGGTTTTGCCACACAATTAACATGAAACTACTTTGACAAATCAAGGATGGAGACTGAGACATAGTCGTACTACAAATAAGCAACTATTAAACACCTTTTAAATGGACACAGTGCAGAAAGGAAACTTCGGCTTGTTGTGTGACAAAAATCAGGGGGTGCCACACTTCCGTGTCTAAACACAGGCACATGGTGAACTCCCCAGGACCAACACACATTGCCACATCAAGCCCAAATATGCACATTAACACACAGAAAAAGAAAAAAAAAAAAATCCCATTAATGCAAATCCAACAAAAAAATTCCCAAACACAATGCAAAACCCTGAACAACACAAATAAAGGTCCTCCCAGTCCTTGGCCACTTGTCAATAATGCGTATTTCACAATGACCAGTGTAATTTTCTCAAAAAGTAAATGCAAAATTTAGTGTTAGGTGTTATGTAAATGAGTGTCACAGTGGTGCAGCAGGTTAGTGTCTCTGTCACACAGCTCCAGGGTCCTGGAGGTTGTGGGTTCGAGCACTGCTCTGAGTGACTGTCTGTGAGGAGTGTGGTGTGTTCTCCCTGTGGCTGTGTGGCTTTTCTCTGGGTGACTGTCTGTGAGGAGTGTGGTGTGTTCTCCCTGTGGCTGTGTGGCTTTCCTCTGGGTGACTGTCTGTGAGGAGTGTGGTGTGTTCTCCCTGTGGCTGTGTGGGTTTCCTCCGAGTGATTGTCTGTGAGGAGTGTGGTGTGTTCTCCCTGTGTCTGTGTGGGTTTCCTCCGGCAGACTGTCTGTGAAGAGTGTGGTGTGTTCTCCCTGTGGCTGTGTGGCTTTCCTCCGGGTGAATGTCTGTGAGGAGTTTGGTGTGTTCTCCCTGTGTCTGTGTGGGTTTCCTCCGGCAGACTGTCTGTGAAGAGTGTGGTGTGTTCTCCCTGTGTCTGTGTGGGTTTCCTCCGGGTGAATGTCTGTGAGGAGTTTGGTGTGTTCTCCCTGTGTCTGTGTGGGTTTCCTCCGGCAGACTGTCTGTGAGGAGTTTGGTGTGTTCTCCCTGTGTCTGTGTGGGTTTCCTCCGGCAGACTGTCTGTGAGGAGTGTGGTGTGTTCTCCCTGTGTCTGTGTGGGTTTCCTCCGGCAGACTGTCTGTGAAGAGTGTGGTGTGTTCTCCCTGTGTCTGTGTGGGTTTCCTCCGGGTGACTGTCTGTGAGGAGTTTGGTGTGTTCTCCTTGTGTCTGCATGGGTTTCCTCCGGGTGACTGTCTGTGAGGAGTGTGGTGTGTTCTCCCTGTGTCTGTGTGGGTTACCTCCGGGTGACTGTCTGTGAGGAGTTTGGTGTTTTCTCCCTGTGTCTGCGTGGGTTTC